>NC_056725.1:384354810-384387556 GCF_019279795.1 Protopterus annectens
GCTGCAGAGGTAGTTGTAGCCCTGGTGGAGTGGGATCTGATGTATACAGGCACTGATTTTCCATGAAATGAATAACAAAAGCATATGCAGTGGGCTATCCATTTTGAAATAGTCTGTTTGGAAATAGCCTTTCCTTGAGCACCTGTAGCATAGGACAGAAAGAGCTGCTCAGATTTCCTGAATGACTTTGTTCTGTCCAAGTAATAACGAAGTTGCCTGTGAATGTCCAAGGAATGTAGTAGCCTCTCTCCTTTGTTCTGTGGATTTGGATAAAAGGTAGGTAAATTAATAGTTTGATTCAGAGCTACACTGGATACTACCTTTGGCATGAAGGTAGGGTTGGTTCATAAGGAAACCCTGTCCTGATGGAAAATGATGAATGGTTGCACAGACATGAGGGCCTGTAGCTCCGAAACCCTGCGTGCTGAGGTAATAGCCAGAAGGAAGGCTGTTTTCCACGACAAGTATTGTAGCTCTGTTGAAGAAGCCGGCTCAAAAGGAGGCAGGGTCAGCTTTTCCAATACGAAGTTGAGGTCCCAAGCTGGGGCTGGTGGTTTCCGTGGGGGTTTTATATTTTTTGCCCCTCTGAGGAACTGCCTTAATAGAGGATGTGAGAATAAAGAAGGATCTGTATTGTATTGTGCTGAAATGGCTGATGTGTGGATCTTGATGGAGGAGAAGGAAAGGCCACTGTTTAACATCTCAGCTAGGTACTGTAAAATTTGAGGTATATTTATTACCCAAGGATTCTCGCTCTTTTCTTGATTCCAGGAACAAAATCGTTTCCATTTGGCAGAGTAGGTTTTTCTAGTAGAGGGTCTCCTGGCCTCCAAGATAACATCCTGCACCTCCTTGGAGAGGAGAGTCTGTTGGAAAATTAAGGTATTCTCCATGCAGCTAGATTTAAGGTTTTGAGCTGGCTGTGAAGGGTTTTGTAGTTGTGCTGGGACAACAGAAGAGGAACTAGAAGTAGAATCCATGGTGGTGAGTGTGACAGGCTCTTTAGGAGGGGATACCAGTGTTGTCGTGGCCAGTCTGGAGCAATGAGAATCATTTGTGGCCTCTCTGCTCTGGTTTTTAATAGAACTTTGGTCAGTAGAGGTAGAGGCGGGAAGGCATAGACTGTCAATGTTGTCCAATTGAAAGAGAGTGCGTCCACTTTCCAGGCCTGTGGATGATAGGTCCTTGAACAGAATTTCTCCAACTGGTAATTTCTGTGGGTAGCAAATAGATCTATGTCTGGCTGTCCCCATGCCTGAGTTATCTTTGAGAAGACTTGAGGATGCAACTTCCATTCGTGTGGGTCTGTCATATTTCTGCTTAAGCTGTCTGCCAGTGTGTTTTCCTTCCCTGGCAGGAATTGTGCCTGTAGTTGAATTTGTAATTCCAGTGCTGTGTTCCACAGGGTCATAGCTTGCCTGCACAGGGGGTATGAATGAGTCCCCCCCTGTTTGTTTATGTACCACATGGCTGTGGTGTTGTCTGTCCTTATTAATAGCTGACCTGGATGCAGTAGGTCTTTGAAGGTCATAAGAGCATTTTGCACAGCTAGCATCTCCTTTTGGTTGATGTGTAGGTGCTTCTCTTTTTGGGACCATTTTCCCTGAATGCACTGATCTGCCATGTGTGCTCCCCAGGTGTAGTCTGAGGCGTCTGTTGTGATGATTTGAGTTGCTTGAGGTAAACAGAAAGGGAGACCTGTGTTTCTTTGGCATGCTTGAGCCCACCACAAAAATTCCTTTTGAAGGCATGGAATGAGTGGTATAATTGTTTCCAAGCTGTGGCTGTGTTGAGACCATAAGTTTTTTAGGTACCATTGTAGTTTCCTCATATGCAGCTTTGCACATGGTATTAGTAGGATGCAAAATGCCATGAACCCCAGAGCCTGCAGGACTTTCCTTGCAGTTAGTCTGGTTAAAGTTGCCATTTTGTTGAAGTATTGAAACAGTTGCCCTTGTTTGTCTGGCGTGAGGTAGACCATCTGGGTTGTTGTATTTAAGCTGGCACCCAGGAAAATTATCTGTTGAGAAGGTATTAGTTTTGATTTCTTTTTGTTCACTGTGTAACCCAGGTAGTTGAATAGTTTTATTACAAACGCCAGATGCTGCAACAGAATGTCCTTGCTGTCCACTTGGATCAGGCAGTCATCCAGATATGGGTAGATTTGTATTCCTTGTTGTCTGCAGAAGGCAATTACTGATGCCAGGCAATTCATAAACACTCTGGGAGCAGTAGACAAGCCAAATTGCAATGCAGAGAATTGGTAATGGGTTGAACCTGCAAGAAATCTGAGGTATCTTCTGCAATCTTGTCTGATAGGGACATGCAGGTATGCCTCCTTGAGGTCCAACGTTACCAGCCAAGACTCCTTGCCCAGCATGGGAAGAAGCTGCTGTAATGTGAGCATCTTGAATTTTGGTACCTCTAGATATGTGTTTAGAATAGATAGGTCTAAGATGGGTCTCCAATCTTTGTCCTTCCTTGGTACCAGAAATAGTCTTGAGTAAAAACCTTGACCTTGTTCTTTTGCAGGTACCTCTTGAATAGCTTTCATATCCATGAGAGCGGAAATTTGTCTTTGTGTCTCTGCCCTTTGATTTTGTGGCAGGTTTGGCATGCCTCTCATTTTTGGAAGGGTGTGAAAGTGGAACCTGTAGCCTCTGTCTATAATATCCAGAATCCATTTGTCTTTTGTAACAATGTGCCAGTTTTTTGAAAATAAGGCCAGTTTTCCGCCCAAAGGTGCTGCCATTATAGCTTTGTTTGGCAGGCATAGGGGGAAGTCATTGTGTCTGTTTTCTAAATGACTGTGGTCTATCTTCTCCACCTCTTGGGGTTGGTGCTTGCCACTGTCTAGCTCTGTAAGATCCTTGAGGTTGTCCTCTACCCCTTGGGCATCTGTATCTGCTCCTTTGGGGTCTGTCCATGTCTGGAAAGGACCAATTTTTTGAAGGCCAGTTTCTGCTGAAGCATGGAGGTTGTACCTGCAAGAAATATTTAACTGTTTGCATAGATTTCGCTTTTTCCTCCATTTTCTTTAGTACCTCCTCAGCTTTAACACCGAACAATACATCTTTTTGAAGTGGTGCATCTAATAACTTTGCTTTGACATGATCTGGTAAGGTTTGCTCTTTGAGCCAAGCATGTCTATGTATGACAGACCCCGTGACAGCAGCTCTACATGAGGCCTCTAAAGCATCAAAACCACACTGTAAGGTATGTTTCCCCACTTGTTCTGCTCCATGTAACAAATCCTGCAACTCTTTCAAATCTGGTTGTTCTGCTTGTCTCATTTTGTTTTTCAGCTGAGATAATAAAAAACTGTTAGTACTTTAACATATGAAATTGACAGTTTAATGCCCTCATGGTTAAAGTGGCTGATGTGTACACCTTTTTCCCCCACCTTTCTAATGCTCTGGAATCTCTCTCTGAAGGTAAAAGGTTTTTAGCAGTAGAGGCCTTAATCCCCTTGGGACCCTGTGAAATTGTTTCTGGGTCAGCAGTATGGCTTTTATAAAGGAACTGGTGAGAATCAGGAACCCGGTAATATCTGTCTGGTTTAACAGGGGCTGGAGGTAAAGCGTCTCGATTAAGACTGGCTTCTGCGTACACATCATCCAAAATATCTAAAACAGGAGGGATAGCCAGGGGCCTATGCTGGGGGAGCAGTAGAAATTCCCTGAGCCTTTTCTTGGAATCTGAGTAATCTTGGCCTTCCCAGTGGAAGTGCTCTCTCAATGTATGCAGGGTTTCCCCAAAAGAGTAGTCCTCAAGGGGGGAGACCGAGGGAATAGACTCCTCAGCATCAGAGTCTTCAAAAGGGGAATAGGCGTAATCCTGGTCCTCAGAATGGTCTGAGGTAATAGAAGCCTAGTCTAAGGAAGGGTAGTCTTCCTCCAACCTGGGTCTTTTGTCTGAGGGGGGTTGAGAACCCCTGATGAGAGTTATCAAATCCTCAGCCATTTTAAGCATCTGTTTTTTAGGTATGGGGCCTTGAGAGGAGGTCTGAGGACCCTGTTTTTTAGTATTCATTGCAGCTTTAGATTTAGTGAAGGATTTAATAGAGAAGGTGTTAGGCCTGAAGACGCCTTCAGAAATGGCAGGCCTCGCTAAATTTTCGGTTTCCCCGCCAAGAGTGGCGTCAGTATCTGCAGTGGGAATGGAGACCGAGGAACCTGCGACCTCGGGTACTGAAGTCACCGGTAAAATAGTTTCATCGGTAGTCAGGGGCTGCGTAGACGCCTCGCTGAGAACCGGAGAACCAGTAGTAGGCCTAAGCGTGGTCTTAGTACTCGGTGCAGGCCTCGGATGATGGTCCTTATCTTTGTGTCTTTTGCCTAAAACTGGCATCGGTGAATCCGACGACATGATATAATTACATTTTTTGCCAAAATAATGTAGGGCGAACTCCGCC
Source organism: Protopterus annectens (assembly GCF_019279795.1). NCBI lineage: Eukaryota > Metazoa > Chordata > Ceratodontiformes > Protopteridae > Protopterus > Protopterus annectens. The sequence goes on from NC_056725.1 coordinate 384,359,225, forward strand.
CGCCGCTTAATAGTGCGCTTGTTAAACCTAGCACAAAAACGGCAGGCCGAGACGTCGTGGTCTAGCCCTAAGCAAGGTATACAAGAAAGAGTGAAAGTCCTTATGCGGTATTTGCTTCCCACAAGAAATGCAATTATTAACTTTGTCTGACATCGGTCTGAGGCAAGAAAAGTTTCCCCAACGGGGTACTTAGCTTTAAAGAAGACTTCAGCTGAAATACTGTTCGTAAATCTCAGGAGCTGGCCGACCGGCACTTGTGAACTGCTTCTGCTTCGGGCACCACGCGGCAAGAAAGACAGAAGAAAATGGTGTCGGCTGCCTCTTTTATACCCCTACCGCACTGACGTCAGGGAAGAAGCGACGACAACCGACACCGGACCTAGACTTTGGAATTCGGCCGACCGAGGACCCGCCTGATGGCAGGATAACCCAAGTGTAATGACTGCAGCTGTATGCACGATGAACATGTGAGTAAGTACAAAATGCTAAACACACTAAGGCAGTGGGCACAATACTGGATAACCAAGTTTTAAACATCTAACGCAATAATAAGCAGCCAATTATTAACACCAGTCAGATAAAGACCACCTAACTACATTCATTAAACATCCAGGTTAACGAAGCCGTAGGCTGCACTATCAAAAGGTAAAACAGACAATGGGCACATTGTGATTAAATCAGTGTGCCCAGAAGACAACAAAACGGAAGAGTTAGTCCATGTTAGGAGGATGTGAAGTGAAAGCTGTGGAAAGGCTGGAAATTGGAAAAAAAGTGAAAGAATACTAGATGTGATAAGGAGTGAATAGAAGGAGATGATCTAATAAGAAGGGTAAGGGGGAGAGAGATAGAGAGCTAGGAAAGTCAGGAAATGAGGGACAGTAAGAAAACAAGACTCCCCCTGGTAAGAAAATGCAGAGTATGAGTAAGTTGAGACTTAAGGAGAGGTGTGAAGATAGTGACAGGAAGGTCTGAAGCAGAAAGGGACAGAGTGGGTGGGGAGTAAAAAAGCAGGGTTGACAAGTGAGTAAAAGGGGAGTTAACAGTGTAAAGGATAATGAACTGGAGAGCAACAATTAAGAGTTGTAAGAGGGATATCTAATGACAGGGATGGTGTTTAAGTGGATAATTATGAAAGGCAGCACCCACAAGAGTGCCATATCAAAATGATAAAAAAATATACATGCATTGCCAGTATTTATAAAATGAAATGCAAGCGTGTTAAAATTACTGTTAGTACAAAGCAACAGTATGATTAGAGAGTAATCAGCCATAAGCATGCAGATTTAATGAAAAATGTAAGAAACACAGACTGTATGTGAAAGTGCATTAGAAACTATGAGCATTCTAATACTAAATATGAAACAAAGTCAAACAAAGCTCTAATGCGATATTTCATACTAAGAATGCCATTGCAACAGTTAGAAAAACACAAGTGGTCAAACAAAGTCTTCATGTATGTGTGTGTTTTAAGTGCCATTATAACAGCCACTGGGGATGCACAAGCCAGTACATTTCTTTGTGCCGGTCCCAAGCCCGGATAAATGGGGAGGGTTGTGTCAGGAAGGGCATCCGGCCTAAAAATTCTGCCACATAACTTATGGCGTGAAAATTTCATATTTCCATACCAGATCGGTTGAGGCACAGGTTAACAACGACCGCCACCAGCACTGTTAGCCAACAGGGTGCTGGCGGAAATTGGGCTACTGTTGGCCGAAGGAGAAGAGGAGGGCAAAGGCATGCCCAAAGGCAGGAAGAGAGGAGAAAGGTTAGGAGTGTAGCAGTGAGGGTTGGAACTTTGAATGTTGGCAGTATGACTGGTATAGGAAGAGAGCTAGCTGATATGATTGAGAGAAGGACGGTTGATACATTGTGCGTGCAAGAGACCAGATGGAAGGGAAGTAAGGCCAGGTGTTTAGGAAACAGGTTCAAATTATTCTATCATGGTGTGGATGGCAGGAGAAATGGGGTAGGGGTTATACTAAAGGAACTATATGCCGAGTGTTTTAGACGTGAAGAGAGTGAATAACAGAGTGATTTTTATGAAGCTCGAAATTGATGGTGTAATGATGAATGTTGTTAGTGCATATGCTCCACAAGTTGGGTGTGCGATGGATAAGAAAGAGAAATTTTGGAGTGAGTTGGATGAAGTTGTGGTGAGTGTACCCAAGGGTGAGAGACTAGTGATTGGAGTGGACTTTAATGGGCATGTTGGGGCAGTGAACAGAAGGGATGAGGAAGTGATGGGTAGGTACGGTGTTAAGGAGAGGAATGCAGAAGGTCAGATGATTGTGGATTTTGCGAAAAGGATGGACATGGCTGTGGTGAATACGTATTTTAAGAAGAGGGAGGAGCATAGGGTGACATACAAGAGTGAAGGAAGATGCGCACAGGTGGATTATATCCTATGTAGGAGGGCCAGTCTGAAGGAGATTTGAGACTGTAAAGTGGTGGCAGGGGAAAATGTAGTTAAGCAGCATAGAATGGTGGTCTGTAGGATGACTTTGGTGATCAAGAAGAGGAGGAGGAGTGTGAAAGCAGTGCCAAGGATTAAATGGTGGAAGTTAAAAAAGGGTGATTGTGAAGTGGAGTTTAGGGAAGAGTAAGGGAGGCAGTGGAGAGTTACCGAATAGCTGGGTAACTACAGCAGAACTAGTAAGGGAGACTGCTAGAAAGGTGCTTGGTGTGACATCTGGACAGAGGAAGGAGGACAAGGAGACCTGGTGGTGGAATGCGGAAGTACAGGAGAGTATACAGAGGAAGAGGCTGGCGAAGAAGAAGTGGGATTGTCAAAGAGATGAAGAAAGTAGACATGAGTATAAGGAGATGAGGCGCATGGCAAAGAGAGAGGTGGCGAAAGCTAAGGATAAAGCATATGGAGAGTTGTATGAGAGATTGGACACTAAAGAGGGAGAAAAGGACCTGTGCCAATTGGCTAGACAGAGGGACAGAGCTGGGAAAGATGTGCAGCAAGTAAGGGTGATAAAGGATAGTGAGGGAAAGGTACTCAAGAGAGGAGAGTGTGTTGAGTAGATGGAAAGAGTATTTTGAGAGGCTGAATGAAGAGAATGAGAGAGAGAGAAGGTTGGATGATGTGAGGATAGTGAATCAGGAAGTGAAACAGATAAGCAAGGAGGAAGTAAGGACAGCTATGAAGAGGATGAAGAATGGAAAGGCTGTTGGCCCAGATGACATCCCAATGGAAGCATGGAGGTGCTTAGGAGAAATGGCAGTGGAATTTTTAACTAGATTGTTTAATGAAATTTTGGAAAGTCAGAGGATGCCTGAGGAGTGGAGAAAAAGTGTTTTGGTACCTATCTTTAAGAATAAGGGTGATGTGCAGAGCTGCAGTAACTACAGAGGGATAAAATTGATCAGTCACAGCTTGAAGTTATGGGAGAGAGTAGTATAAGCTAGGTTAAGAAGGGAGGTGATGATTAGTGATCAGCAGTATGGTTTCATGCCAGGAAAGAGCACTACAGATGCAATGTTTGCTCTGAGAGTGTTATTGGAGAAATACAGAGAAGGTCAGAAGGAGTTGCATTGTGTCATTGTAGACTTGGAGAAAGCATATGACAGGGTGCCTACAGAAGAGTTGTGGTATTGTATGAGGAAGTCGGGAGTGGCAGAGAAGTATGTAAGAGTGGTACAGGATATGAATGAGGGTAGTGTGACAGTGGTGAGGACTGCAGTGGGAGTGACAGATCCATTTAAGGTGGAGGTGGGATTACATCAAGGATCAGCTCTGAGTCCTTTCTTATTTGCAGTGGTGATGGACAGGTTGACAGATGAGATCAGACAGGAGGCCCCGTGGACTATGATGTTTGCAGATGACATTGTGATCTGTAGTGAGAGTAGGAATCGGGTTGAGGAGACTCTGGAGAGGTGGAGATATGCTCTAGAGAGCAGAGGAATGAAGGTCAGCAGGGCTAAGACAGAATATATGTGTGTAAATGAGAGGGAGGGTAGAGGAATGGTGAGGATGCAGGGAGTAGAGTTGGTAAAGGTGGACGAGTTTAAGTACTTGGGATCAACAGTTCAGAGTAATGGTGAATGTGGAAGAGAGGTGAAGAAGAGAGTACAGGCAGGGTGGAAAGGGTGGAGAAGAGTGTCAGGAGTGATTTGTGACAGACGGGTACCTGTAAGAGTGAAAGGGAAGGTCTGCAAGACAGTAGTGAGACCAGCTATGTTATATGGGTTGGAGACAGTGGCATTGACAAAAAGGCAGGAGTCAGAGCTGGATGTGGCAGAGTTAAAGATGTTAAGATTTGCACTCGGTGTGACTAGGATGCATAGGATTAGGAATCAGTATATTAGAGGGTCAGCTCATGTTGGACAGTTTGGAAACAAAGCAAGAGAGATGAGATTGCGTTGGTTTGGACATGTGCTGAGGAGGGATGATGGGTATATTGGGAAAAAGATGCCAAGGATGGAGCTGCCAGGTAAGAGCAAAAGAGGAAGGCCTAAGATAAGGTTTATGGACGTGGTGAGAGAGGACATGCAGGCGGTTGGTGTGACAGAGCAAGATGCAGAGGATAGGAAGAAATGGAAAGAGATGATCTGCTGTGGCGACCCCTAACGGGAAAAGCCGCAAGATGATGATGACAACAGACCCCTCAGTGAAGGCTACTTTATCATTTTATTATAAAAATCAGTACACAGATCAAAATCTTTGCTTGGTTAAGCTTTATGAGCCAAGGAATAATCCAACTGTGGAAAAGAGGCCAAAGAATATAAAATGCGAGTGTCAAACAGCCTAAAGTTACGTACTGCCAATAAACAACCCATTTAGACATGTCCCTAAAAAGAAACATAAGTACCGCACAGCTCTAGGTACGGGTGTGTGAAATGATTGATACAGAGCAATCTTTAACTTCAGTCATAAAATACAGTGGTTCAGACTAACTAAATGCTTATATGACAAGTTGACAAGTATTTCCTTATCAGGGAGTTTTGGGTTTCCTTGCATAGCTCTTTCCTAGAACATCTTCTCCACTTAATGCAAATGTATGTGGAACACAGGAATATTCTTCATACCAAAGTTTAGATGAGGCATATTACCAAGTAAAGTACAGCCTCCTTATCATAAAGCGCAATCAGCATTAAGAAGCATCAGTAAGATGCAATGCTAGTGACCTGGGTAAAGGAGAAGTACAGGGCACTGATGGTCAGGCAGAATAGAAACTGATCAGTCCTGAGACATTTCTCCTCTCTTATAGACTGACTATGCTGTATCTTCTATAGTCTTACTCCAAGCAGACAGATGGAGGCAGTGATGATAGAGAAGAGCATGAAAGGAATGGGCAGTGTGGGAATTCAGTCATATGAAGTACCCAATAAACTGACTCCCCCAGGTTTCTTCCACTGCTGCACAGTAGCTCCAAAAACTTCATCTTTATTTGTTTTCATTTATTTATTTACATATGTCAGTCAACGGATCATCAGCCCTTCCAGCACACCAATAGTCTTATTCATTCCCCTGTCCTATCTGGCATTAATATTCCACATCATCCCACCAAAGAAAGCTTGTTTATATCGGGAGAGGGATTACCTTATCAGTAACTGTGGCTTTCTGCTAGGCAGAGGAAAATAAGAATCAGGTACTGGCAAGCCATTACCTTATCAGTAACTGTGGCTTTCTGCTAGGCAGAGGAAAATAAGAATCAGGTACTGGCAAGCCATTAGGGGTGACTAGTTTGGACTATTTTTCTACAAAATACTACTCCTCTGACTTTTTTAATTTCTCCATTTCTTTTGGGTTTCTAATAGCATGACTGGACTGGACCCCATTCCTAAGTCAAAGTACTACTAAAGTTCATGAAATTAGTATTGTTTCAATCGTTGATGTTAACCAGAAATGCTCATCACAGCACCTGCAATGTGGCCAGTAATAACTCCATCTGCAATTCATATGGAGTTACATGTATTGGTAACATATCTGAATACGACTGGAGATTCATTTTTATAAAACTCATTGCTCCTACTACTATTGGGACTGTCTGGGTATCATTCTTCCACATTGCTCTCATTTTTGCCTGAAAATCCTGATATTTTATGATTTTGTGTCTCTCTGTATGCAAGACACTGTAGTCACTGGGTGTAGTGATTTCAATGGTCAATGCTACTTTTGTCTTCTTTTCATGGACCACTCTCTGGTTTTCTCGCATCTATCTTTTGGACTGTTGGTAATGGGTTATCCCATGTGATGTAGACTTCATCATTCCTATGATGCTTTGTGGCTCATTTTTCCAGTGTTTTTCAGCCAATTCAATACCATAATGTTGGCACAATCCCTAGTGCAACAGTCTTGCCACATTATTATGCATTTCAGTATACAGTCCTTCTGCCATTAGTATGTCACAACCAGGAACAAAGTGTGCGACTGTTTCCAATTCTGTTTTACAAAACCTACATTTATCTGTTTCTCCCACATGTTTAATGGACTTTGTAAACCAATGTGTATGTAGCCCACTATATTAGGCCGCCAATATTAACCTTTCATCTTTTGGTTTGAATTCGTCTCTCCTTGACCCACTCCTGCATTCGATCTGGATCCACATGAGGTTCTTCCAGGAGTTTTCTATACTTGAAACTATATTTATGCATTTTCCACATTTCTTGCCTTCTCATCTGATCATTCACCTTATATTCTTCCCTTTGTTTTTGGCACATTCAGTTGTTGATTTTTATTTACCTCTGGTTTAATTTCCATTTCCGCTTGATGCCGATATGCTTCTTAGATTTATTCTCCTCATCTTTCCAAACTTTCACTACGTTTGGGTCTTGTGAGGTCAGCAAATATGTGTGCAGTCCCACGATTGCAGATCTACACATGTAATCAATTTCAAGGAGGCCCATACCTTCTTCAGAACAGGGAATATATAATCTTGGTATGCACTGATTTTTAAAAATCATTTGACGAGTATGAAGCATCCTTCTTGTTTTCCTATCAAATCTGACCAACACCTTTTGGGTCCAGTTAATCACTCCAAAACTGTAAGCTAGGACAGGAAGAGCTAATTGGTTTATAGCTTGAATTTTGTTCCAAGATGTGAACGCTGTTTTCAGAATTAATTTAAGTATTCTAAAATATCCCTAAGTTTTATTCACATTTGTAAATGTTTTATTATTGATCCTTCATCAATTTGAAAATATTTATACACTCCCTCTTGCTCAAGTTCTTTTATATCACATTCTTGTCCCAAACTGATGTTTGCTTGGTGCTGCAGCTTTCTTGCTTTAAAGGCTGATTATGCACATTTATCAAGATCAAATGACCTTCCTATATCATCTGAAAACGTTTTGACTACTTGCAGTAGTGCTTGCAGTTCCTCATCTGATGACTATACAATTTTAAATCATCAAAAAAGAGAAGATGAGAAATGTTTACACTTTGTTGTTTTCTAGGAGCCAAATTATAGCCATGGCTTAATCTGTTAAATAAACAGCTTAACTGGTTAAGGGCAAGACAGAATAGCAGCAGTGACAGGGAAACACCTTGGAATATCCCCCTTTGAATTTGTATTCCTGGAATAATAATTTGTCCTTTATCATGGCTTAATTGCAAAGTGGTTTGCCACTGATTCATGGTCACTGTAATGTAATCGATCAGTGTAGGGTGTATCTTACACATTTTTAAGTACTCTTATATACGAATGTGGGATACTGTCAAATGCTTTTTTGTAGTCAATCCATGTCATACTTAGATTCTTCCCCTTTTTACAGTTTTCCTTTTACACTTCTCACATGTCGAGGTTTGATGGAGTGACACCTAATGGGGGAGTATTATCATCACCACATGAGGAGGTCTAATTCAGTGACACATTATTGGGGGTATTATCATCACTACATGATGAGGTCCAATGCGATGCCACGTAACCGGGGGTATTATCATCACTACATGATGAGGTCTGATGGGGTGACACATTATGGGGGGTATTACCATCATCACATGAGGTACGATGGAGTGACATATAATCGGGGGGTATTATCATCACCACATGATGAGGCCTGATGGGGTGACACATTATGGGGGTGTATTGTAATCACCACATAATGAGGTCCGATGGGGTGACACATAATGGGGGGACTATGATTTTATTTAACAACAAATGATCCTTTGTTCCATATGACTTTCTTTGATTGCCCTTTAGTTGTATGCCATAATTGAGTTTTCTTCTAAATGACTACAAACTCTGTCATCACCAATTCTGGTTTACAGTTTATACATTCGCCGGAAGGTAAGTTATTGGTCTATAATTTTTAGGGTAGCTTGCAGGTTCACTCTTAAGTAGGAGCACTATTTTTCCTGTTCTTAGTCAGGTTGGTGTCTGCTCAGGGTGTGCATATAAATAGTTCTTACTCATGGCTAAATCTTTGTGCAAAGATGTTAATATTTTAACCAGAAGTTAGGTAGTGCATCTGGACCTGGGGTTTTCCAATTAGAGGCTTCTTTTAACTTTGTTTCAATTTCTCTGGCTGTTACTTCATCCTATTTCCTATCCTGTACCTTTAAACTTCTTATTCTTTCTTTTACTTCTATCCATTTAGCATCTTGTTATTTTCCACAGGATCTTCATAAATACTTCTCCAAAATATATCTATTTCTTCTCTTTCTTGGTGGCCTTTCAGTTCCTTTTACCTTGTTTCCCAATTCTCGATAAAACTTTCTTGGGTCATCCATAAATTGCTTATTTTGTACTTTTCGTATATATTTATCAGGTTCCTATCAGATGACCAAAGACGCATTATATTGACTGCATCTTTGTCGAACTTAAAACAACGAAAACGCAAAATAGCGAAGTGGCTTTTAAGCAAATTCTTTCCCAGGACAAGAATTTGCTTGGCCACTTCCGTTACTTTGCCGTTTTTGGCACTGTAGTGCGAACTCAGAGTTGGTATGTTTAAGTAGGGGGTGTGGGGGAAAAAATCTCTGTTCTGAGTTTTCGAGATTGTAAGCTTTCACTTACATGTGATCGATTATTCATCGTTCGCTTTTTTAATCGTTCAGTGATATAATACAGACCCTATTTTTCTGTCTTCTAAGTTTTTCTGCCTGTGCTGATACTTTTAGTTTATTACTTGTGATACTGCATGATAAATCCTGATCTGTTTTAATACTGTGCATTGTTTTCATCACTTCTATCTTTCTGAGTATATTTGTTGATCTATTCCCTCTTCTATACTCTTCTAACAGTGACACTTCTTGTCTTAATTGCTTTATAGTTTTCTCTATTCGATACTTCCATGATGGTATTCGATTTCTCCCCTTCCTTTCCCCTACTACCCTGAGTTCTTGTGGTAGAATTTTATCTATTACTAATTTAGCTGCACAGTAATATATCTCATTTACTTCTGTTATATCACATGGATCTCTATGAACAGTCCTAATTACTATGTTCATTTGTTTTACCAAACTTCTAGCTTTTTGGGTTTTATTGACCTTCTACAATCTATTTCTTTCATTGATCTTAATATGTCTATCGCTATTAAATCAAGCAACTCTTCTCTTAGCTCACTTTTTGTACCTCTACCCTACCTCTGTAGGATGGCAGGTGTAGTTCAAAGCTTGCTGCATTAGAACCAAATGGATGTCTCCTTCCACACCTGTACCATAACTAGAGTGCTTATGAACTCTCAGCCATGCTGGCAGGACTTCAGTTAACGCCATCCCGTGAATGGATAAGTGAATGCTGTTTATTTACACCATTTCTTCCCCCACCCAGCTTCTGCCATCTACTGGGCCCTTAAATTAGGTCACTGGAGCTACAGTCAGTGCTCCTTCTCTGTATGCTACACAACCAACACCCGATTCACATTTTAAGTATCATTTTTCCCCTATTTACTTTCTGACTTGGTCTGTAGACCTGGGGTCCCACTGGGCCAAGGGCTGATTATCAAGGGAAGACCTCAGCACTGGGTTCTAGAAGTATTCACACTAAGGTGCCCACACATTCTTGCACTCCTTTCACTTAACCCTTTAAACCTACCTTATGCACTATGAGGCACACGCATCACAACTATGATGGACAGTAGGAACATCCTTCACACCTCCCCAGGAAAAGTGACTTGGGTTTCAGGTGCTCGCTCATTTCTCCCAGCCCACTCTCTATTGCCTGAGTTGCTGCTTGAAGCAGGCTATCAGTGGTAGAAGTAGATACCATGTCACTATACTGGAGAGGCTGACCCTTTAAATCACATTACTAGTTCTCTCTTCCATAAAGACATTACTGTCTGCCTCTTCCGCAAATCTGAAGAAATCTGTCACTGTGTGTTTACTTACTGATTTATTTCTCACTTGCATGTACTGTACAAATTCTTTGTGATTATAAAATGTGTAAATGCCACTGATGCATATTTCAGGTCAAGGCTAAAAAGGGTCTTGGTCTAGATCAATCATTCAGTCTAAGGTACACTAGCTAATTCCATTTTCAGATGAACAGGTTGTGTTAGGTCCGATGACCTGCAGAGAGATCAGCAACACTAAGGACCATACCAGTTTCCTGAAGAAGATGTACAAGGTGTCAGACAGGTGAACAGAAACAAAAAGTATAACATAACAGTCCGTATAGTTACAGTATATTTACCATACTAACAAGCCAGATAAGAGATGTTATGGAGACTTTGAGAACCGAACGGAACATCTGGGAGAAAGGAGGCAATGACAGCTGGTGTAGAAAATAAAAAAGAAACAATGGTTGCGTAATAGCACAGTGGCCAGATTTCCATGTGTGACTTTTCCGGAACTGATTTGTGATGAAGAAGGATTGAGCTGTATCAAGAAGAAAGCAGCAACTAATAACAGCTTCCTTTTCCCCAGACAGAGGATCTGAATAGCAGCTGGTAAAACATGGTGAAGGTCCTAGGCTTATGCTGAAATGTATTAGGAAAGTACATTGAGATATGAGAGACATAGGTACTAATGCACACCTCACATCCAGTACAGTGCATACTGTTGTTGGGTGGTGGTAGGTGGGTCAGGGGAACATTCAGGCAATCTGGGCTGTATCTCACTCTAGAGACACCCACTTCATTTTGTGGAAACTATGGTTCCTACATGTCACCACAATTTGCCAAGCAGAAAGAAAAGACATCAGCAGCTCCAGTCTGAAGAAATAACCCAATACACTGGGCTGTCATATTTAGCTAACCTCTGAGAGGGGAAAGGACCTTAAGACATAGCTTACCATCTAATCTAAAAAGTAATAAAACAAAAAAGTAATGAGAGAGAAAGGCAGACAGGGAGAGAAGAATTTAAAAGTGAAGAATGTATACAGCAACAGATGCCAGCCATCTGCATCTGCAAAGGGCAGTATTCCTGCCACCTCACAAACCCAGTGCTATCTCCCCATTTTTTTATTTAATATGTACAATACAAATTTGTTATAAGCTAAACTTTTCAAAATACCTTCTGTTATTTTTGCAAAAATAGGCTTTCTCATCTAAAAATGACAAAATAAAAAAGGCCAGGAAGAGTCACTGCATACTAGATATGCAGTGACACAGAGGAGTTAGCCATCAACGCAGCTAATGTAAGGAAAACAAATAAGTTCCTTTCTTGAGACAACAAATAGTGATGTATAAGAAATACTATAGTATACTGGAAAATGCTACTGTTATTTTCTGCTCATGATTTATCTTTATGTGTTCTTTGAGATGTCATTGTTAAACAAGAGCAAATAACCTCAAGTGTACATACAGATCTTCCATTCTGCTCCAGCTACCGAAGATGAACTAAAACGAATATTTACATCAGCAATGTGACCTGAAATGCTGAAACACCATCTGTATATTAGCACTAAGTGGTCTATTCAAAGAAAGCAGCAACTAATCCAAGTGTTTTCTTGTTTTCACAAGTCATTGACTTTTTTACAGTTTAGAACTTCGAAAGCTTAAAACTTTATATTTACTGAGAAATAGATGGTTACATAACAGGTTCAAGGACAAACGTGGAGAGAAGCACACTGTAAATGAACAAAGTATTTGTTATACATATGGAAACTGTCTGACAATCTGCCAAGTCTATCCAACCCTGGAAAGTAATTAGGTACTGTAGACCCTTTACTATTCCTCCTGTCAAAAATCTGCTCATTAGTGTAACATATCAGTAACAATGTCGATGTAAATGGAGATGAACAACACCCATTTATCAGATGCTCCGACTAAGGTGTCGTTGCTAGGAAACAATACCCTGTTACAGCTGCAGTGCGGCATTACGTTTACCTACAAGTAACTTTGTGCTCACACAGGCACAATGATACATACTCAGCATGGGATAACAGACAACTCAAAGGTTAGAGGACAAACACACAGTGCTACCAAATAAAAATGTTTTCTTTACCATTCTGAAGTTCTGCATTGCTTTTGCTTCCACAGCTCTCAAAATTTTCCTCAGCTTTTTTAAGCCTTTAACAATATTTCTGAAAGAAAAAATAAGGTTTTAGAAGATGTAAATCCAAATTAAAAACTAATAACACTAATCAGTTTGCTTGCTTGATGTATATTAAGATGATGACAGTAACAGTGGTTAAGGATTTATCAGTTTTACCCTCAACTCAGAAATCATAGATGAGAAAAAGGCAACAACTAAAATGAACAAACCATCACTTGTCACAGTGCATGACTTTGCAGCAGATGTGTTACAGGAACTATGCTATAATGCATAGGGGTGACACTGCTTTAAGTCGCAAAAGAAGACTAAACTTCATAACATTTCAGAAACCAGTATTACACTAAATAAAAGCCTTCCTTCCCTCCTTAAAACAAAATTAGTGACCATAAAACTTGCAGACCCTTTTCAGGTGCAGCCCATGTACTAAAAAGGCAGTAGTAACTAGTTCATGTAAGAGTTCTTTGCCAACATTTCACATACAGAATGTTACCAACAGGAGTTAAGGCACACGGCTGTACTACTCACATTTGCAGACTGCCTTCTTCAAAGAAGGGCTACATAACCAGAAAATGTCTTGAATATTTTGTATGACGACTAAAGAACATGCATGAAAAGAGAAACAACAATAGTAATGGAGGTGGTTAGGCAGAGTTAGGTTAACACACCTCTCAACTGTACAGATTTTCACACAATGTCCAGATTTTTGCCTCATATTTTAGGTCCGTTTTTCATAAATTTGTGGTTTTCTGGTAAATTAGTGACAAATCATTAAAGATTAAAGTTAGAAAATAACGAAAGACATTTGAGTTTCAGAGTCCATACCCTTCAGAAAATTCATGCAAATGCAAAACCTGTTATTCTATCAACTTTCTAAGTTTGTAAGAGCAATATTTAAAAATGTTTCCTATTTTTGGGCATTTGTCCTACTTTTCCTTCTGATTTTGTCCAGATTTCTTGCTCAAAGAAGTTGAGAGGTATGGTTAGGTACCATTAGCAAGTTCTGATATAAATTTGAAGCAACAGTGCCAGGGGGACTATCTAAAAGTTGAAAAGACGTCAGCATCACTGAAGGCAGAAGATAACTACATGAAAGTGAAAGATACCAACTTTCAAGCTGGGGAAACAGAACATCAGGGAGAGACTGAAAAACAGAAACGGCAACGAATAGCCTTGAATATTTACAGATTCCTGAGACAAAAAGAATAAGTCTAACAAAAAAACGGTCAGCAGCTGCAGTAGGGGATATTATTGTCCTGTGTCATGGCAGCTAACCAACATGTTCAGTGGTCAGACTGAGATAGAATGTACTCAAGCTGCAAAACTCAAGATGCAAAACTGAAACAATAGCAGATGAATTGTTGCAGCACAGGCATAGCATCTACACTGAAAAAGACTCAGGTCTGAAGAGTCACCTGAGGTCAAATGGCAGGGGAGGGGTTACAGGATAAACAGACCGAATGTCAGCTCTCCTTCTGAGGGGAGAGAGCTTTTAGAGGCCACAGTGGTGTACTTCTCAACACAGACTACAGGTACAGCAACTCACCTCTGTAATACTGATGTCACCGTAGGTGTCATTAGTGAAGCCAGCACAGTGATACATATATCCATGTCCCATATGTCGACACACACAATTTACATTTGAGTGACATAGCTAATGCTGACCTGGAAGGACCAAACCAGCAAGTCCATGCAATCTCTGTTAGCTGTCTTCTTTATGGGACCAGTAGCCCCTCTGCAAGGGGTCAGAGATTGTGCTACATCTACTCATCACTCATCAGACCCATCTTAGAGTACTCTTGCCCCATTTGGGATGTACCCTACAAGACACCTGCATTAGCTGGAAAGACCACAGAAGTACCTCACCAAGAGGATCAATGGCCTCAAGCAGATGTCCTATGCAGCTCGACTGAAGAAACTCCAGTTGTACTCGGTTGCATACCGCCTACTCAGAGGTGATCTCTGCCTGACATACAAGGCCATGTCCAACCCAGAATTGGTGGACATGCTCCACCTAAAGAAAAACTTATCCTCTCAAGCTACATGCCTCTAGGGATCTAAACCTTACCACAACAATAAATAGGACATGCTGGAGGGATATATTCCTGTCCCAGAGACTTCCCATGCTTTGGAACAAGATCCCAATCTACATTAGGCAGAGCTCCTTGCTAACACTCTTCAAAAGAAACCTTGACGAGTGGATGGGAAACAGAAAGTTTACCTCGGGGATCACTTCAGTGGCTCTGCTGGACAGAGGCACAGGGAACTAATCAAAGGGGACGGCAAAAGCCAACACATTCTAGCTAGGCTTATAAATGCCTTCGGGCAGATAGCCTAGTACCCACCTATGAACCTATACCCCAGGACCAGGAAACACAGCACATTCTATGAAGTCAAGGAAATGATGGGTAAGCAGAGGTGTCCAAAGGGTATCCTCCCAGTCTAGTGAATGAAAACAAAAACAAAAAAATGGGTTATACAGTGACAGGAGTGTTCATGAGGTCTATCTGGTCTCTTCAATATAGATAAGTAAATAGGAGTAATTTGCTTTAAAAGACAGGCCTGATGCACCATAAGAAACAGACAGAAGGAATGCCTTCAAAATACAGGTTTTGTTTTGTGTCTGAAAGCCTGTAGATATTTAGTTCATCAATACTCAGTATGTGTGCTTAGCAGGAAAGCAGGAAATTCAAATAAGCAGGCTAGCATAGTTCATTTCATATCCAGATGCCTGCAAAAAAAACAAGCTAAATTAAAAATGTATTCAGTCAAAATAGTAACATTAAACTTGTAGACTCCATGCCATCCAGTTTATTCACAATCAAATAATAATCACACTGTCTACAGTCAACAAATCAAGAAAACCAAGGATCATAAGCAAAGAACATGGTTCATATGATGATGCAGCTCCCTACTGAAATGTCAGCACTTGAAATGCTGAGTGCCGACAAGTCAAAAAAACAACATAAGAAAAGTGAATCTCGAAAACTGCTCTTCTCTTTTAAACTTCTTGCACACACACATCCAAATGTATATATACCAACTGTGGGATTATCATATCTCAGAGAAAAGGGAATATTCTGAGAAATGACATTTTGCACTTAGTGTATGTAAGTCCGTTCTTTCTGCCATTCACTCTCCATATTTCAGGACTCCATATAGAAGGTTTCAACATACCAAATGGTTACTGATGATGATCCTGCTTACTGCAATCAACTACTTCCTTTACACCATAACTGCTCTAGGATGAAATATTCAAGTAAGTATTTTGTAACTACACAAGAGAGCCAGAAATCAGCTTTCAAGTCATCTGGTCAGCTCGTCAACAGAGTGATTGACTGTGAAATGTAGTTAACTGCTCCAGTCATCAAAACTTTTAAGATTTTGGGTGAATAGAACATTGAGATTTGGGAAACTAATTCCAAAACTTTCAGACATTTGAAGGTTTTGGCATTAAATGGGAGAGAGGGAGAGTTAGTGCAAGTGTAGTTGAGTTAGCGTTAGACTATGTTAGGGGACAGGTGTAATGCTTAGTGTGTGTATGTCTAAGTGGGCATGTGTGTGCTATGGAAAAGTTTTTTCAAAGGTAAGATACTGGATTAGGTTTTAGGGCAAAGGCAGGGTTAGGGTTACTGTTAGCAGGCATTAATAAGCTAGTACGGATGGACAGGACAAAAATCTGAGTTAAATCACAGACATTCTGCAAAATCAGAGACAGGTAACTATAACTCACTGAAAATGTTAACAGATCAACAGAGGCTGTCTTCCCTACTGGGTATTTATAGCAGAGTACAGGCAAACAGAAAAGGGATAGTGGAGTTCTAAGTGAAAGACCAGCTATGGCAGAGTTTTTTTGTTTTTTTTACAGCAGAAGCTGCTGTTAAAAAAGGTATAGTTAGTTTGCAATATAAAACATAACAGGATAGCTAGAAAAATCAATCAGAGGAGGTTAGAAAATATTGGGAAGAGAGATTGGAAATGCAGTTTACAAAGCAACAGTGAGACAATCTCTCTGGCAACCCATAAAGTCCAAAAGGTTTTGGATGTTTTATTGAAAATGTCTGCATATGCTGGACATTTGATGGGAAAGAGGTAATTGGATGCATGCTTTTGGGAATATAACAAATTGGCAGATTTTAAAAATTCCCTACAGAGTACACTGTCTGAAATGTTGAGGATGCAACTTGTAACTAAGGAAAATATTCTTTTGAGGTGGGAAGTAGGATCTGAATTGCTTAAACATAGTAAGATCTTTCTAAATTTAATACTATTGGCTGCCAAAAAGAAATTACTAGAAAACTGAAATTAAAATCTAAACTAACTTTAACTGAAGTACTAAATATTGTAAAGGGGTTAAACGAACTGGAGGTGGGATCTTTAGAAAAGGGAAGGAGCAAATTATATAGAAATAAACGGAATTTGTGAGAACAATATGTACAAAATAATGTTCAGAAGGAGTGAGGTTTAAGGAAAGGCAGAACATGAGCTATATATGTAATGGAATGAATGAGTGATAGTTGCAAAGAAAACAGATATGTATATTGCTTGAAAATAATGAAATATGTTATTAGGGCGTGTTTTCTATTAATGCATGTGTTCCTATGTCACTATTTAAATATATCATTTAATAAAGATGTTTAAAAAATGACAACATTCTCACGAGTAGTATAACTGACCAAATAAAATCAATGATTTAGGCGAAAATCAAATATTTTACAAGGGATGGCAAAAATTTGGGGCAAAATTAAAGACATTCTGCAAAAATAGTGACAGATGAGAGGCAGACAACTGTAACTCATTTAGAAAGTTAACAGAATAACAGATGTTGCATGGACATGAATTTTCTGAACAATTAGAATATGAAAGTCTTAAATGGCTGTCATTTATGCCTGGCTGTACAGTCCTTTTCTTTTCACTAAAGCTGTTACCTGGTGAACATGTAGTAATGCTGTACCATTGCACCTCAGCAAATGGAGTGGCAGCGTTTTACACTTACAGACCACTAACAGAGGATAACAGAGGATAACAGCAAGTCAAGAAAGTAAACAGAAATATAAAGTGGATCCTCTCAGAACTCTCCTTCATAAAAGATACATAACAAAGCAGAAAAAAAAAACACAAAAAGAACTAACATAAAATACTCAAATTTACCAAAATGATTATACAGAAAAATAGCTACATTTAGAAACTGGCTCCCCTAGTGCAATAAAGTTGACGTTTCAACACTGTGCTCTATTCCAAAGTTGGTTTAATTATTTAGTAGTTATCTGTTTTGCATTTTAATGCAGTAATCTCATTTAACTCAAAAGCCCTAACATTCTAAAGTACAGAACTTGAGCAGAGCAACACAAAAGGTTACAAGACACCATGTCATTTTACCACTAGTGTCTGTAGACATCACAGTCTACATATCTAATGACAACACACATGCTGCAAATCCTGGTTACTGCATAATCAAATAACACTCACACAAATCAAAACCGACAAAGAACACAGATCTTCCAAAGTTTTAATAATATAGAACACCTAACTAAATGTTTTTGCAGGGAAGCTGGTTGTGTAACCCCCTCTACTCCTCCATGTGGGAGCCTGCAAACACACTGCTCTTTATGTATACTCTAAGACCGCACAGTGTTTGCTCGTCTCCTTGCTTGCACACCATCTGCTTTTCCAAGAGGACAAGTAATGGTACTGCTTGGACTAACAATCACTAGCAGTATTCAGAAAATGTAGCTGCTGAAGCAGGAATATATCCCAGAAAATGGACTAACAACCCCAGGACAAAAGTTTTATCCTTTATTCAGTCATTGAATTTAAATTTGTCTCCACCAAATTAGTCGCATTGAAAGTATGAATGAATGAATATTGTACCCTTCTTTACATTTATAACATTTTATACAGTGCTTGAGGCCTTTGTAAAATGTGTATATAGTTTTATTATAATTTGTTGTTTAAATGATTGTTATTGGAAAATCAATAAAAAATTTGGAAGAAAAAGAAAATGTGGCTGTTGAACCTAAGCAGTTGGCATGTGTTCAATGGCTTCAATTTAAAGTGTCATGTTACCATATGAAACAAGCATATTCAATAAATTCCAAAGACGTTATTTCTCTATTGGAACAGTACGTTAATAAAAACAGCATATGAAAACAATGTTATTTAATGAACAACTTCAGTCACAAATAAAATGCCATTACAAAAAAGAAAGATTCTAAATCAGGGTGTTGGCAATGTTAGGATATGCTACCACCTGGTTTATTGATTTGGTCATTTGGACAATTACTGTTATAACAAACAACTGTATGAATAAGCTGGCAAAAGGTTGCAGTTTGAATGGCAACTAAATGTTCTTTGAGTAAATCCTACAATCTACTATGTAACACTTCTCAGGGGAAATGTCAAATATAATTCACACACACACACACACACACACACACACCCCTTTCTCTCTCTCTCTCTCTATATATATATAAATATATATATATATATCAGATGCAGCAGTTAAGTGCTCTCCAAATGGGAATACCTTTTTTCACCACTGGTTTCTCTAAAATCTTCCTTAAACATACCAATACCTAACTTTACCATTCAATGTCCCTCAAACCAAAGGCAAAACTACTTCTTAAAATGAGAACAAAATCTTTAATTTATAAGTCAGTGCAAGCTAGACTTATTTCCAGGGAAGTCAGTGCCATTAAAGCATGTAAAATGGCAGGTATTCTGATGTCACTGCGTCAGCTTCCAAGGAATTAGCCCTAACAAGATGCGGTCAGAGTTCATTCATTGTTAGTGTGCTGTACTCTGTGATCCGGCAGCACGGACATGCAACTAATACTGATCTTCTGCTTCTCCAACACTCAGGCACCCTTTTCAGGTTTATGCTAGCAGCGCAACTGTCTGCTGACAAGGTAAGTCTAATCTTCATTAAAGGATTCGCTTGTGACACATGCCTCCAAATCTATTGGCCATTACAGGCAAGTCTCCGCTGCCAGTGTTTTAAAGTTACAAATTGTATGGTGTACCTTGAAATGACAAAAGGTTTGGATATCATCTACATTCATGCTTTCCAAAATCTGCAATAATTAAATGTTAACAAGTACATACTTGACATACATATAAATGTTTGCATAACAGAAGACTAGAAATAAAAACAAGGGCAATATCCAGTATTACTTTTCCATCTTTCGTTTGAAAGCTTCTTCTGTGCTTAGAACGTTTTTGCTTTCTTCCCCCACATCTAAAGAGCCTTTTAAAACGCTTCTGCATGGGTGAAAAGCTCTCACTAGTCTCTAAATTCTCTACATCTGTAAATGTAAAAATTAGATGAAAATTCTGAAGTACTTGACATGAATCACCATCATTATTATTCTCACTAGGCTTTCTCAGAATTGAATGAACCCCTTTATGTTTAAAGTTTACATCTTTTCTATTTTCTTAGAGTCAGAAAAATGAACAGAATGTTTCTTACGCTTCCAGGTATATGTCAAATTATTACGATAATCATTCAGGTCTCTCGTATATTTCTTTAACTTGTGAACAAGAAGTTAATTCTTAAAATCACCTATTTCCTGAAGACATTTATTATTCTTACTAGCAAAGTCAACTCTCGAACAAAATTGTTGGATATTCTCATATTTATTCAAATCTTCTGTTAACAATATAAGTTGTTTTTCATAAAAAGGTACCAACAGTTCCAAAAACATCCTGGAAGCTACCTTTTGTATATCATGCCATTTATCTATAAATGCCAAATCATCAGCTCCAACTCTTGGCTCAACATATACACGCAAGCCTTTAATGCTTTGTTCGATTGTATATATGCCTTAAACAACTTAATATGACATACATTAGTCCTGACTTTCTTCGAGCACTTAGTTGCTTAAAACTTTTTTCCATATCTATTAAAAGTAAGCTACCATCCATAGCTGCTGCTTGTTCTCTATCTTATCTTCCAATACTCCACTGGCATTCCTCCTCCTCATTAACTCAATTCACTATCAACTCTATTGAAATCTTATTCCAGTCTCTCACTTCACTACCACTGTCTTTCCACTACTCCTTCAAACATTGTAACATCATTCTTATCCAAGGCTAAGTTATCCAAAAAGACACGTAAATTCAAACCTTCAGCCATCATAAATAGTTTTCTGAACAGAAAAAGTGGAATAATTTATGATAAGTCAAATAACACAATGTAAAATATCACCCAGTCAGCACCGACTTAAATCTAATGTTCAACAACAAATGGTGCTCGACCCAATAAGGTGCATGGAACAAGAAGTATCCACCAAATACAATCTTCCAGTACTCGGAATCCATCAAGCCTATATAAGGCAAAATATCAAGCCACTTTCCACTTGTTTAATAACACATTTAATCACATTATTTTCGTGAAAATTCAAACTAACCACATGGCTGAAAGCAATAACAAAGCCTCACAACTGCTTGCAAACCATCTGAAAAATGAAAGTTTTTAAAATTAGGTCTTTGATTACTTGTAGCACGGATTGGATAATATTTATGGCTGTTTGCCAATGTGGTGCATTCTATGCTGGTCAAACATCTAGACCATTTAAACACAGAATTGCACTACATATTAAGGATATTAATTGTAGAAGGCTTAGACGTGCACTTTATAAACATCATTTAGAACATGTTGGGGCACACTTTATTTTTGTGGGTATAGCTAAGGTGAGGAAAGAGGGGCTTTCACTGGTAAGAAAACATTAGCTCTTAGATTTTAAAGAAAGGATTTAGATTGTGATGGGGCTTTATACAAACCAGGGTTGAATTAACACTGTTAAAAGAATTATTTTTTCAGATGTATTAGTGTAATTTTTGAATTCGTGTCATAGTTGTTATCATGAACTTATAGCAATCTGTTTGTAAGTGATGATTTGCATACAGACTGTCACCTTAAGGGCTGTACTTTTAAATGAAAATGAAAGAGGTGGTGACATTGTGAATTTTACAGAGACAACTGAAAGCAGGTGGATAGTGAGACTTAGGGCAGATAAAGGGAGAGGCCTGAATGGCATGGTACCTCTCAAACCCCCATTAAAGTCTAGACCATTAGCTAGATAGCAGAATTAAGAAATGTTACAAGTCATTTACATAGGGAGAGCTATTAGAATTATTTGAATGAATATTTTGTTACATTTTATATGTATGTGTATGTACATACACACACACAATCACATAGGTTTATTGTTTTATATTTTTATGGTACAGTTATTGCTATTTTAGATAAACATGTAGCTTATTTTATAACAATGATGTGTTTCTTTAAGAAGAAGCTTTTAATTATTTTTTGCTATTTGTGATTGGTTGGTTTTTAATTATCATTAGTATATGAAGATTGCAGAGATTTGTTAACTTTGTTTGGTGTTCATGTACTTTTAAATAGTATAGCTGCATAACTTCTTCTAATGCATTAAGCACTGAAGATGCCATTTTGGCGAAACCGGTTTGCGAGCAGTTGTGAGGATTTGTTACTGATTTCAGCAATGTGGTTATTTTGAATTTTCACAAAAACAAAGTAATTAAATGTGTTATTGGATGAGTAGTAAGTGGTTTGATATTTTGCCTTATATAGGCTTGTTGGTTTTCGAGTGCTAGAAGCCTGTATATGATGGATACTTCTTGTTCTGTGCACCTTATTGGTTCAAGCACTGTTTGTTGTTGGACATTTTTTATATATATATATATATATATATATATAAAAATGTATGTAGGGGCGCGCGCGCACACACACACACACATACATACATATGTAGGGGAGTGGTTCATAGTACTAGCTGCTAGGGTGCAGCCTACCAATAAATAAGAGAAAAGAAATTATATCTTATTTTTATTTTTTTCTTTTAAAAATAATGACTTTCTTTAGCATTTCTGCAGTGAAACCTTCTGAGTTAGACTAAAAGAAAATTAAATCTTTACTCTGCTCACAGGTCTGTTTTACTCCATTCTCTATTCTGTTTTCGAAATGCCTGGCATTATGCCTAGTCCCAAAGAGAATAAGACAATTGTATCATATTGCATATCTTCCTGCCTTCTTCAACATGGCAAAAATGTTGCTCAAAAGCAGTTCTCCAGACTGCTGCATGAAGCAGCAATGTACCATATCTATTACCTCAAGTGTCCCTATCTGACTAAAGCAGCCTGACTTAAATTACTGAATTAAGAAAATAGTGGAGAATGTCTCTACAAATGTATGAGTGAGGGAACAAGTTTATGTATACATATATTTAACCAGGACTACACGTTCCACTCATCCAGAGGTGTATAGGAAGAAGATTCTTTTTTTAAGCGCGAGTGTGTGTGTGTGTGTTTGTGTGTGTGCGCGCGCATATGTATTACACACATACACACACACGCATGCATATTAACAAAAGACCAGAAAATGAAATTGCCAAGAGGAGATGTCCAAAACCTGATTTTAACAAATGACCATATTGCAGAAACTTTTCTCAGGGTAAGTTTCCAGTCGATCAACATTTAATGAAGAAACACACCAGACTATCTCCAACCCACAAAGGAGGGGGCTATGCCCCCCCCACACACACACACAATGTGGGGGGGGGGCTGAATCTTCCACCCCCCCCCCAAATAAATATACCAACTCTGAGACTGCATTACAGTGGGGAAGGCCAACTGGATACTTACCCTGAGAAATGTGTCGGCAATACAGTCGCTCATTAAAATCAGGTTTGAGACATCTCGTCTCTGCAATTTCACTTTGGGTAAGTGGGTTTTCATTAATTTGAAATAGACCCATATATATATATATGTGTGTATACATTTAGAGGGCACAGACAGTCTCAATTGTCTTGGATTTTGCAGAAAGTCCCCGATATTTACCTCACATTTTGGTCTGCTCCTAATAAAGTTTGTGTTCCTTCAGGCAAATCAATAAGGACTGCAGTCATTAAATAATGACAGATATTTGCATTTCACACTTAGCCTTCAAAAAAGTATGACAATACAAAGTCTGTTAATCTAGCAACTTTAGAAGTATATAAAGAGCAATATCTGTTCCTACTTTTGTTCTTTTGTTTACCATTATATTTCACTTTTCTCTTTAATTCTTTAGTTAAGGGGATGAAAGACTGGGATTGCAGTGGGTCATACACTACATTCTGAAAACCATGAATTAAGCAGATACATTCCTGTGTGACCGTTATTTTTGTATTTATTCATTCACTTAGTTGTACTCGAACATACAAGTGACTGCAGCTGATAGCCATGTGTATGTTTATGTATGTGTGTGTGTGTGTGTGTGTGTGTGTGTGTATGTGGTGGGCTTAGATATCACATCTATATCCAATTTTGCAGAATGGCCTGGATTTTTGCTTCATATTTTTCTCTGTTACTTGTTAGTTTGTGTTTTTTTTTTCTTGGCAATAAGAAAGGACTGCAGTCACTAAATAATGACATACATTTCTGACAGACTTAATAGCCTTAAGAAAAAGCATGCTAATGCAAAGTCCTGTTATACTAGCAATGTTCCCTAAGTATATAAAAAGCAATACCTGTCCCTGATTTTGTTCCTCTGTCCAACATTATTTTCTAACTTTATCTTAAGTACTTAAACAAAGACATTGGTGTGTGTGTGTGTGTTGCACACTGTATTTTGACAGTAGTGAGCTGAAAAGATAAATTACTGTGTGGCAGTTATGTATTTTTGCATTCATTTGATCTCAGTCAGACATCTGGGTATACAATCACAGTCATACAAGTGGGTGTAATTGATATTTTTGTGTGGGGGCAGCAATGTTTTCAGATAGCCCTTATTTTGCAGAATGACATTGATTTGCCTTATATTTTGTTCTGTTTCTTGCAAATTTCACAGTTTTTTGGCAAATAAATGAAGACTGCATTCACCAACTGCATTAAAAGACTTCAGAAAAAGCATGCTAATGCAACACTTTCAAAGTACATAAGACCAATATATACCCCAGTTTTGCTCCTTTGTCAACCGTTATTTGTTAGCCTTCTCCTTGATTCTTGAATTAAGAGATTGAGAAGTATAGCACAACAGTTTAACTGTTTTTATTTCACTGGCAGACACCCTAACAGAACTTGTCACCTGCCCTCTCCAAAAAGACCCACCACAGTGTCCCACTCAAGAAACACTCTTTTTACCATCCCTGGCAATAAAGATACAGTCTCAGCTGGACATAGCACAACTGTTTAATTGTTTTAATTTCAGTGGCAGACACCCTAATATAACTTGTGTAGGCGACTGCTTAATTTTCTGCATTTCCAAATTATATTGCTTGCCTTCTATAATCTTTATCTCAGTAGGGGAGTGTTTATATAGTTGTATGTATGCTGGGGAACCTTCACTGTAGCCGTGTGTGTATATTCCCGCAAAGTGATGTCATCCTGTTAGTCCTATCTTTTGCTGGTCCTCTACAACTTAAGGACAGCTTAGTTTTAACAAAGTGGTCTCCTATTCTCTGAAGAAAGCCTGATCCAAATTCCAGTCAGCACTAGCACTGTATGCTAGAAGAAACAAACTAAACTAGAGAATAATTATTAATAAAACATTTCAAACCCCCCCCCCCCCACATCTATTTTTCTTACCGTCTCATATATTTTCTGGTTAATAGATTGCTTTTCTTTTCAGCTAATTCTATGGTTCCCCTGCTTGCTATAACAGCGTCTAGTCCACCTTAATGCACCAGTGTGTTTAACCATTCCATTGCTTCTCTGCAGCTAATCAGGCTGTCACATTTGATATATGATATTCCCACAATGCATTTCACTATTTTCTCACAGATTCTGTAGGACTTGCGTGGCTGTACAACACCTCTCTCTGGGTCTTTCCCCCTTCTTTTCTTTATCTACACCCTCATTACTTTATTTCTCTTGTCCTCTCTCCCAGAATGCATTTTGCCCTTTACAATGTACAATGTATTGGTACATGGTGCCATTTATCAAACTACTGTAGTCTGCATAGGATCCCCCTACTATCTTATCTTAGAGAGTGTGCATAGCCAGTAGGTATATTTTGTATTGTACTGTTTTTTATTTTACTCTACTACATTTTACTCCTAGCTCTACAGTCCTATGAACATGTTGTATACTTTTTTGTAGTTCAAGTCAGTGCCATCACAAATGCCGTTTCATTACTATATTTATTTATTTGTTGCATTTGTTGACCGGGAATGTCCACTGGGCCTGGAGGAGTCCATTTTCAGTGGTGGCCCGGGGAGAAAAGTTCCACATTATTACATACAATTAAAATAAAACATTGTAGATACATGAATAAAACAAATGTAGTACTATATACAATTAGTTAGAACAGTTGTTGCTATATAAAAATGTACAAACAGTAGAAAGGATAAGACAATTTGCAGAGATGACATTCCAATAATACCTAGAAAATACACAATCATTTTTTTTTAAGTGATATTAAGGTTGGGTGTAGTAACACACAGTTTATGCAATATTAAATAGCAATACAGCTCATTATGTTGCCTAGAGTAGAGTAGTTGTTGTATTTATCCCACTATTTAATGTAGCCTAGAATAGAGTAATTACTGTATTTTAGCCTAATATTTAAAATGTGTCTGGCTAGCAAATGTGAACTAGAATGTCTGAATTTTTGACTCTTCATTTTTCTGCTGTGTTCATTTAAATATGTGCTCTTTGGTCATTAATGTTTGTAACCCTAGATGCACAAATTATAGGAAACGTTTATGCATTGAAATGATTGTACTGAGTTAGTTTTTGTTAGTGCTATTTGTTTTTTACACTCGACAAATGCTAAGTTATCTGTGACTTCCTTACCCTTAGTAATCTGCCCTATTCTCCTATGCATCTTCTTGTACAACTGCTTTTTTTTACTTTCCATAACATCCTTCCTTTATTTTCTCCTTCTTCTCTTTCAGTACCTGCCCTCTCCAAGAAGACCCATCATTGTGTCCCACTTGGGTGATCAGCTTTTTCCCATCCCTGGCAGTAAAGATACAGTCTCGGCTGGACGTAGCACAACTGTTTATTTATTTATTTTTTTTATTTCAATAGCAGACACCCTAATAGAACTTTACTAGGTGACTGCTTAATTTTGTGCATTTCTAACTGGTATTGCTGGCTTTTTAGAATCTTTATCTTACTAGGTGAGTGCTGTTTATCTAGTTGGCTGTATTCTGTGTAACCTTCACTGTGACTGAGCATGCACACTCCCACAAAGCAATGGTATCCTGTTAGTCCCATCTCTAGCTGGTCCTGCACAGCCTAAGGACAGCTTAGCTTTAATGACGCTCTCCCTCCTATTCTCTCAAGAAAGCCTGACCTGAAATCCAGTCAGCACTAGCACTGTATCCTAATAGAAACAAGTAAACTAGAAAATAATTATTTACTAAAACATTTCACCCTCATCCGCATCTATTTTTCTTACCCTCTTTTTAACTCACTCGTCATATACCTTCTGGCTGATATATTGCTTTTTCTTTTCAATTTATTCTATGGTTCCCCCCACTCACTGTAAATGCGTCTAGTCCACCTTAATGCAGCAGTACGTTAACACTTTCACTGGTTTATTGTAGCTATTTAGGCTCTCACATTTGATATATTATATTACTACAACATATTTCACTGCTTTTTCACAGATAGGGTAATCTCGTTTCCTGACAGAAACTATCAACTTAATAAATGAGGTTAGGGTATAGGTTTTATGACAAAGATCTGAAAGATTTTTTCCCGTTAGGAAAAAAAGCCTCAGGAATCAACAACTGATAGAACTGGAGTTAAGGCAAATGCATATGACAGGGCCTTTGTAATGGAGTTTAATGGTGACACATTTCGTAAAGGATGTTATTAAAAAGAGTGGGAGAAGATTATTGAACTAACAGATTTGGTTACTTTGCGAAAGGACCCTTTGAAAATTATATATAAGAAGGGATGAAACTTAAAGGAGTTATTACAGTATAATAGGGGATCTAACACTAAAGATAATAAAAAAGGTACATTTAAATGTGGGGCTTGCTCCCAATACTCCTACATTATGATCAAAGAGAGGGTGCACCTTAAAAGCAGGGGCAGAGTTACAGTTGGAGTGACGTTTAATAATTGTAATACTGCAGGGGTAGTTTATTTGGCCACGTGACTTATGTGAAGCATTCTAGATAGGGAAAACAGAGCATAAACTGAGAAAATATATTTACAAACACTACTATGACATTAGGACCCTAAATGAAAAGAATGCCTTATATAAGCACACTATGGTATGTACAGGAACTAGGTTCTCTTTTTTGTTATAGAGAGAATACAAGTGGATATCAAAGGAGAGCCATGGGAGACAAGATTAGAGTATAGGGAACTATTTTGACAAATAAGCCTTGATGCAGGCAGTACCCTGTCCCAAATGAAAATATTACTTTAGCCTCTGTATTAAAAATGAGGACAGCAAAGTTATAACACATCCCTGTTGTACATGTAAATTGGATCATAAGCCTTTATGGGAATGGTTATTTGGTACATATTACACATGATATACAATAAAAAAGTAGTGAACAATAGTTGATTTTTTATATGTGAAAACAAAGGGCCTGCATTAGTGCATCACAGGTTCTAACATTCTATATAATTATTACATTTTGATTTTATTATTCAACACAAGATACTGCTGTTGACCATGGAATAATTCTTATGCGATCTTTATGAAAACCCCATACAATTCTCAGTATTCTTATGTATGGTTTTAAAAGTGTTAATTTTATATTTAATTTTTAATATTTAGGGGTATTAATAGACTTAGCAATACATTTGTTTTATATTTTTTAGTTTGACAGTAAAAGTTTTTGAAAAGCGAAGGTCAAGGTATTTGAAATGACACTTAACGAATCGGAAAAAAAGGGGGGTGGTACCAGGCTGTGCTGCAAGACAACCCGGCTCCGCTGCCTACCTCCCTCCATTGCATGAGAGTAGCCCACGGACAT
>NC_056725.1:384388056-384428056 GCF_019279795.1 Protopterus annectens
GATCGGATCCGATACCCACAGGTTGCAGAGCAAATGAAGTAACTACTTCAGATCACACAGTTTATGCAATATTAAATAGCAATACAGCTCATTCTGTTGCCTAGAGTAGAGTAGTTGCTGTATTTATCCCACTATTTAAAGTAGCCTAGAATAGAGTAATTACTGTATTTTAGCCTAATATTTAAAATGTGTCTTGCTAGCAAATGCAAACTAGAATGTCTGAATTTTTGACTCTTCATTTTTCTGCTGTGTTCATTTAAATATGTGCTCTTTGGTCATTAATGTTTGTAACCCTAGACGCACAAATTATAGGAAATGTTTATGCATTGAAATAATTGTACTGAGTTAGTTTTTGTTAGTGCTATTTGTTTTTTTACACTCAACAAATGCTAAGTTATCTGTGACTTCCTTACCCTTAGTAATCTGCCCTATTCTCCTATACATCTTCTTGTACAACTGCTTTTTTTTTCTTTCCATAACATCCTTCCTTTATTTTCTCCTTCTTCTCTTTCAGTACCTGCCCTCTCCAAGAAGACCCATCATTGTGTCCCACTTAGGTGATAAGCTTTTTACCATCCCTGGCAGTAAAGATACAGTCTCGGCTGGACATAGCACAACTGTTTATTTATTTTTTTTATTTCAATGGCAGACACCCTAATAGAACTTTACTAGGTGACTGCTTAATTTTGTGCATTTCTGATTGGTATTGCTGGCTTTTTAGAATGTTTATCTTACTAGTTGAGTGCTGTTTATCTAGTTGGCTGTATTCTGTGGAACCTTCACTGTGACTGAGCATGCACACTCCCACAAAGCGATGGTATCCTGTTAGTCCCATCTCTA
The DNA here is from genome assembly GCF_019279795.1 of Protopterus annectens. Taxonomy (NCBI): domain Eukaryota; kingdom Metazoa; phylum Chordata; order Ceratodontiformes; family Protopteridae; genus Protopterus; species Protopterus annectens. Next base: position 384,388,897 of record NC_056725.1, read on the forward strand.
GCTGGTCCTCCACAGCCTAAGGACAGCTTAGCTTTAATGACGCTCTCCTTCCTATTCTCTCAAGAAAGCCTGACCTGAAATCCAGTCAGCACTAGCACTGTATCCTAATAGAAACAAGTAAACTAGAAAATAATTATTTACTAAAACATTTCACCCTCATCTGCATCTATTTTTTTTACCCTCTTTTTAACTCACTGGTCATATACCTTCTGGCTAATATATTGCTTTTACTTTTCAATTTATTCTATGGTTCCCCCCACTCACTGTAAATGCGTCTAGTCCACCTTAATGCAACAGTACTTAACACTTTCACTGGTTTACTGTAGCTATTTAGGCTCTCACATTTGATATATTATATTACTACAACATATTTCACTGCTTTTTCACAGATAGGGTAATCTCTTTTCCTGACAGAAACTATCAACTTAATAAATGAGGTTAGGGTAGAGGTTTTATGACAAAGATCTGAAAGATTTTTTCCCGTTAGGAAAAAATGCCTCAGGAATCAACAACTGATAGAACTGGAGTTAAGGCAAATGCATACGACAGGGCCTTTGTAATGGACTTTAATGGGGACACATTTCATAAAGGATGTTATTAAAAAGAGTGGGAGAAGATTATTGAACTAACAGATTTGGTTACTTTGCGAAAGGACCCTTTGAAAATTATATATAAGAAGGGATGAAACTTAAAGGAGTTATTAGAGTATAATAGGGGATCTAACACTAGACAACGTTAATACTACAAGAAGATTATTGAACTAACAGATTTGAGAAGGGATGAAACTTAAAGGAGTTATTAGAGTATAATAGTTTTGGTTTTGTGAGTTTTGTTTATTCCAGTAGAGTCTTTGCAATGGTTCCGGATCTAACACTAGAGATAATAAAAAAGGTACATTTAAATGTGGGGCTTGCTCCCAATGCCCCTACATCATGATCAAAGAGAGGGTGCACCTTAAAAGCAGGGGCAGAGATATAGTTGGAGTGACGTTTAATAATAATAATACTGCAGGGGTAGTTTATTTGGCCACATCTGACTTATGTGAAGCATTCTAGATAGGGAAAACGGAGCATAAACTGAGAAAATATATTTACGGACACTACTATGACATTAGGACCCTAAATGAAAAGAATGCCTTATATAAGCACACTATGGTATGTACGGGAACTAGGTTCTCTTTTTTGTTATAGAGAGAATACAAGTGGATATCAAAGGAGAGCCATGAGAGCCAAGATTAGAGTATAGGGAACTATTTTGACAAATAAGCCTTGATGCAGGCAGTTCCCCTGTCCCAAATGAAAATATTACTTTAGCCTCTGTATTAAAAATGAGGACAGCAAAGTTATAACACATCCCTGTTGTACATGTAAATTGGATTGTAAGCCTTTATGGGAATGGCTATTTGGTACACATTGCACATGATATACAATAAAAAGTAGTGAACAATAGTTGATTTTTTATATGTGAAAACAAAGGGCCTGCATTAGTGCATCACAGGTTCTAACATTCTATATAATTATTACATTTTGATTTTATTATTCAACACTAGATAGTGCTGTTGACCATGGAATAATTCTTATGCGATCTTTATGCAAACCCCATACAATTCTCAGTATTTTTATGTATGGTTTTTAAAGTGTTAATTTTATATATCATTTTTTTCATTTTTAATATTTAGGGGTATTAATAGACTTGGCAATACATTCGTTTTATGTTAGTTGTTTTATGTTATCCACATAAGAAATTTTTGGAATTTTTATGTATTTTTGAAAGTAAATTGATTTATTAGATGAACGATTTTATTGGTCAGTTCACACACATCTATATATAAATACAAGTTTTTTTATGTTTAATTTATCTGACAAAATCTGTGTTGGTATGACGAAAATACGGTGAAGTAGTTAAGTGTGTATTTAATAAAGAGTGGTGGTTTGACTACTTGTCGTTGTGTGCTCTGCTCAGCTGTGCCTGATTTGGACGTTTTGTGTTTTGGGTTGGCACGCTGTCTACCTTTACCCTTTTATATGTTGATAGTTTCAGACTCACCTGGCTGGACAACACTTGGGTGTCTACCTGCTCCGTTTGCCTACACTGGGTGCCAGGTCACCCCCGTCCCCTAATCTACCCCCTACTCCCACCCCCTCTATCCCTACATTTATAACTAACAAGCCACTCCTCTTCTGACATCATCTCCTTTCAATTCCAGCCTTCACTCTAACATACCACTCCCCCTTCTGCCATCATCTTCCCTCAATTCATCAGCTTCCAACTTTCCATTATTACTCTATTCATTTCTCTACTTCAGACATCCACATCCTACCTCTCATATATCCTTTATCTATAACACCATTATACAAGCCTTATTCTTAATATTACAATTATTAATAGCCACATATCCATCATTTATTCTTCTACCTTACTGTTCCACTTCACCCTCTTCTCCTACAATACCCAGTGGTCTACCATCTTATTTCCAATACTCCGCTGACATTCTCTTTCTCATTAACTCAATTCACTGTCAACTCTATTGAAATTTTATTCCAGTCTCTCACTTCACTACCACTGTCTTGCTACTACTCCTACCTCTACTTTCTCATTTTTTATCTCACATTCTTCTGTTACACAACATTACTTCCCTTCCTACTTCACTATGCTTCTCCTAAGTCACCTCACTATACTGCTTTTCTCTCTTTCTTCTCTCTCATCCTACCTAATCCCAATCTCACCTAGACGTATCTCGCCTACTTGCACTTCCCCACTATACCACCACTCTGCTCATTACCCCTTACCTATTATCCCTAGCCTTTTTCAAATCTCTCCTATAATCTTTATTAAACTTAAAATATTTTACCTCCCCATCCTTTTACCAACAACAAACTTATTTTTATAACTCCACAACTAAAACTATGTTCTCACCTGTTCAATAACCTCTTATTACTATGTGGTGATATTCACCCTAATCCAGGGCCAAACAAAACTCCCTCTCCATCCTCTGGTCATACTCCATTAACTCTTAGTAAATTCAAAACTTTCTCTATAACTTTACGCAGTATTTGCAACAAAGTCACTGAACTCCATGATTAATATTTTCCAGTATTCCCTTGACATACTTTTCATCTCAGAAACCTGGCTCAAACCCTACATCAAAGTCTCTCAAATACTTTATTATTTTTATTTTACATTTGTTGACCAGGATAGTCAGACTGGATACATGTCAACTTTTAGCGGAGGCCCGGGGAGAAAAGCTCCAAAGGATTTAATACCAAGAAAGAGACTAAAATACAACACATTAAAATACATTAATTTACAGTCATATTGCCACATAAAGTACAGGACATCTGACATGCTTTACATCTGGAAGATTTGCTTATGAAACAGTAGGATTAATGAGACACTTAACTAAAAATGAATTGTTAAAGATGCATAGGTGTACCAGTGTTACCAGGTATTAATCAGACCTGGCACAGGGTCAGAGCTAATGAGTTAAGTAGTACTGCTTGAGGGCTTTCTTAAATTTAGAAAGGGTAGTGTTTATTGTAATGTCTTGAGGTAGTGAGTTCCAAAGCTTTGCCTGGAGAGTTGGCAAACGTGGAATTTCCAGCTAAATTATTAGCTGTAGTGGTTTGGACTACAATTCTACTGGATGATCCGAGTGATCTTTTGTTGGAGTGAGGTCTGATGATATTACTTAAGGCAGGGGTAATGTCAGGTTGGTTAAGAACTTTGAAGGCCAAAATAAGTTGGCTGTACTGAATTTGTCTTGACAGCTCTAGCCATCCTAGATTTTTTAAGTTTGTGCAGTGATGTGTTCTGTAGGGCAGCCCAGTGGCAAATCTAGCTATGCTGTTATAGCAGGCAGAAAGTCTGTTGAGTTCTGTTTTGTTTAAGTTGGCCAGTATTGGGAAAGCATAGAAGAGGGTGGAGAGGAGATGGGAGCGGGTAATAGCAGTCCTTGCTGGTGGGGTTAGGAATGATTTTATTCTATACAGTGAGCCCAGTTTTTTATTGATGGTTTTTATGGTTTTATTTACATGGAGATCAAATTTAAGATTATTATCTATGATTACCCCAAGTAATTTTGTATGGATGTCTGGGGAGATATTAGTGCCATTTTTAGAGGTAATGGAGAAGGATATCACTGGCGACTTTTGCATGGGAGAGAAAAATAGTTTTGCTTTATTAGGGTTTAAAAGAAGACAACAGTCAGCAAGCCACTTTTCAACCAAGTTGAAAGTTGACTGAGTACTTGCTTGAAGTTCATCCTGGGTGGTACCAGTGCAGATCAATGTAGAGTTGTCTGCATACTGTATACAGCTGGCCTTTGGAATGACAGTATAGAGATCGTTAATAAATGTGAAGAATAGCAGTGGACCCAGGATGGACCCCTGTGGGACACCTATGGTGTTGGGAAGGAGGTTAGATAGATTATTTTGCCATAGTACTGTTTGTTGTCTACTGTGTAGATAGGATTGGAACCATTGAAGGGAGTGGTGACCCAGGGACATGTTAGTCAGGGTGAGGATTAGCAGTTGGTGGTTTACCATACTGAACGCTTTGGAAAGATCCAAGAATAGAGCTGAGGAGAGTTTGTTATTGTTTCTGTTATGATAAATATCATTGGTGAAGGAGAGGACGACTGTGGTAGTGCTATGATGCGGTCTAAAACCATGCTGAGATTTTGCCAGTAGATTATTCTGAGTTAGGAAGTGTAGAAGTTGTTTGTGGGCACATTTTTCCAGGATCTTAGCCAGTGGTGACAAGATGGCTATGGGCCTATAGTTAGATAGTTCGGTGGAGCTCCTGCCCTTATGGAGAGGTATAATACGAAATATCTTCCATGTTGAGGGAACTTTAGCTTCAGCCATGGACTGATTGATTAGGATGCAGATGGGGATTGCTATACTACCTGTGGCTTTTTGTAAATATTTGGCAGGGAGAAGGTCAGCAGCTAGGATGGTTGGTTTTAGTTTTTTGATTAGTTTACAAATGAAAGAGGTGGAAACAGGTTGGAAGGTAAAGGGGGCTGGATATTAGGGTTAATGTCCAGAGAGCTGGTGAGGTTCAAAGGTAACTGGCTGGCTAGGGTTTGGATAGTATCCGTAAAGTAACTATTAAAGGTGTTAGCACATCCTGTGGAAAACTATCGCTTGACACTGATGGATATGGATTGGTGGTTTGACCTGGGTGTAATAGTTTGTTTATACCTGTCCAGAATTTGTGAGGATTATTTTGGTTTCTTTTATGGAGATTCATATAGTAGTTTCTTTTATCCAGTACAATGGATTTTTTAGTCTCATTTCTTATTTTCCTAAACTTAATTTGATCTATAGGTGGTTTTCTGGCATGCCAGGTAGCCCATGCTTTATTCCTGATTGTGATTGTTTTATTTAGTGTTTTTAGAGAGCCATGGGGCAACTTTAGTTTTTGTCCTTGTGGGCTGGCGCATGAGAGCCTAGGATGGAGAGGAACTTATTAATGAAGTATGCAACAGCTTCATCAAGGGGTAGGCATTTTAGGGTGGACCAGTTACAGGATTTGAGTTCATCCTGAAATGTTCTGCTGTTGAAGTGTTTGTTATTTCGTATAGTTCTATAGTTGGGCTGTTGAGAGTTATGGGTTTTATATTTACATATGTATGTTAAGAAAGTGATCACTCAGGTCATCAGGGATGGTCCCTGATGAATACATTTGTGGGTGACTATTGATAAGTATCCAGTGTAGTATACTGTCTTTTTGGTTACGTTTGCCTAGCCTGGTAGGGGTGGATATGACCTGGGTAAACCCATACAGGTTTACATGCATGGTGGGAGACTGTGAGGAGCAGGTGTTCCAGTCGATATTAAAATCTCCGAAAACTATGGTTTCTTGAGGGTAGTTGTCAGTTAGCCATTGGAGGGTGTCCTCTAGTGTGTTAATGTTATTTCCTGGAGGAATGTACAAACAGACTATGTTTATGCTTTTATTTGTGTTAATATGTAATTTGGTAGAGAGCATTTCAGCTGTATTGAACTGGGGTGGTTAAATGGGGTCTAAAATAACATTTAGGGTGGATTTGAAGAGGATAGCAGCACTCCCCTTTCCTAATTTGACGGTTGAGCCTAAGTATGTTATACCCTGGTGGTAGGATTTCATTATCAGAGTTTCCAGATTTCAGCCAGGTTTCAGTTAGATACAGAATATTAGGGGATTGGGTCTCCAGGAGGGCTTGTAGATTATGTATCTTATTGTTTATGCTCCTAATATTTAGGTGGCAGATGAGCAGGGAGTTGTGGGACCTCGTAATAGAAAGTGAATCATTAGGGTTATCTGGGGTTAGAGGACTGGGGTTCGGGTGAATATCACCATCTCTAGTAAGATTATATTGAAGGTTTATGATTAGTTTCAGAAATTTGTAAATGAGTCTTTGGTAATGCTTAGATTTTGAGGTAATGTATTTAGGTTGGATAGGTTGCTGTCTAAATGTGGAGACAGAGCTGGGTATGGGAGTTTTGGGTATGGGTGGACTGTTTTGACCAATCTGGGGAAGTTTGACATTTTGGGTAGTGATAACCAAGGTAAGGCTGATATTCATAACTGGAGAGGAGATATGTGATTAGCAGAAGGGTTAAGAGGGAGTGGAAACATTACTTTGCTTGATGACATAGTCGTCGTTTAGGTACTATATTAGATATAATTTCCTCAGTATAGGAAGGAAGGATGGCCAGAACCAAGAAGGAGGTGTGATGGGCCTGGTTAATTTAAGCAATAAAGAATGGATTGCATCAAAAAGGTAATATAGAGGAAATGATAGGTAATACAGGTGGGCAGGTATCAGGGAGAGCTAGAGTCCTGATTAGATCAGATTAGAGGGGGTGTGTTCTGTGGCTCTAAAGTTAGACATAGTGGGGGCAGGGAGGAGTGCGGAGCCAGCTCGAGTGCAGCGAGTTTAGGTAAGGCTTTTTTGTACCAATTAGACTTTAAATTATTAACCTTGAACAGTTTCAGGTGGTAGGGAGATAGAGAACACTTTCTGATAGTTTCCAATTTTTTGTTAGAATATAGTAAAACACTTATTAATTACCCTCACTTTCTTAGTAGTGGGGAGAACTATAATTTGACCAAACTTGGGTTGGTTAGGTATAAAGTGGTAACTGGGCTAAGTATTAACTAAATGTGTTACAGACCCAGGCAAGCCACTGAGACATACATAGAGAAAATTAGGAGGTATTAACCTTGGCAGGACGTTAGTCCAGGGGGAAGCTCAATGCAGCTATCCAGTTAATTTGTTAAGAGTTCAACTTTCCAGCGTCCTTCTGACTTGCAGGACTGCCTTTTGGAGGGGATGTTCCTGGAGGGCAAAGCAATTGAGTAGATATGAGTGATTAGTTCTTTAAGAAGCAGGACACCTAGTTCATAGGCTTACCAGTGTTCAGATGTTTAGGTAATACATGAATTTTAAGTAAACATTCATACGAAGTCAGATATTTTAGTACTGAGAAAATAAAAAAAGGACAATGACTAGCTTGCACACAATCATATATACACATATTTAAACAAAAGAGCAAAACTACCACATATAGTTCAGCAATCAGTCTAAACCACCATTAAACATCTAGTCACTAATAAAATGGAGTTCATAAGGTTGAAACGTAGTTACTAGCTATTATATGCTTTACAATATTAAATATGTAGTCACTAGCTTAAGGAAACATTAAACAAGTGGCCATTAGCTAATAATAAGTGTTTACAGCATAAATATGTAGTCGCTAGCTTGAATACGTTCTTACAGTTAGGATATGCATTTGCAACCTTAAGCATGTAGTCGCTATCCTAAGGAAACATTATACAAGTGGACATTAGCACAAGTAAAAGTTTACACCATTAATATGTAGTCGCTAGCTTGCATACGCGCTTACAGCTAGGAAATGAGTTTACAATATAAATATGTAGTTGCTAGCCTAAGGAAACATTATACAGTACACAATAGCTAAAAATAGTTGTTTGCAGCGTGAATATGTAATTGCTAGCCTGAATACGTGCTTACAGCCTCAGTCCAGGAAATTAGAGCTGGTAAGCAAGTCGTACCACTTTCTACAGCAGCGTTAGGCAGTTTATGTTAAAAGAACAGGGCTATCTGCATTTGAGCAGTTGCTAATGAATAACCACATCCAGATCAGGCAATTAACCTTATTTCTTCAATAGCCTCTATAAACAAGCTTATTTACATACACAAGGCACCGTATGCTGTAAGTTACAAGACGCGTTACAAGACCCGTTACCAGACTTCCCCCAGGTTTTAATATGCTAAGAGCAGGTTTTAATATGCTAAAAACAGATCACCTTAATTGAACAGATGGAGGTATCTGCATAGTTTATCTGACACATTACTCCCTTACCCCCTATAAACATCCCTTTCTCACCTTCTGTGATGCTGAAATAATCATCTCTAACTTTAAGTCAGACAAACACAAAAACCTCTGCATTACTGCTCTTTACATTCCCCTTGGCAGCAATGTATCTACTCCAGAAGACATACTATCCTGGGTTTCATACAACATTTCTCATGAAACCATAATCCTAGGGGATGTTAACATAGATTGGCTGAAACTTACCTCACATTTCCACACTAACAGTATCAATCTGTTTGTTTTTTCTCAATTAATACATCACACCACCTATATCAACAAATCTAAGCAATCTGGCTCCTTCATAGACTGGATTTTAGTCTCCCACTCTAATAACTTTATTCAATCTACAGTAATTCCTGACGTTATTAGTGACCCTCATCTCACAAGTACCACTGGACTATTCTCTCAGTCTCACAAACAGACTTATAAAACCATCTGTGACCTAACTAACTTCAACTCACTTATCTTCACCAATGTCTTGAGCTCTATAAAATATAGTCTTTCCTTTAATACGTATCTCTTGATGAAGGAATTGATAAGTTAAACTCAATATTTCTAAACACATCAAATAGTCTAGCTCCTACCAGAAGGAAAAGAATCACATTTAAGTTCTCTCCTTGGCTCTCATCACACACTAAATCCATTATGTGCAACAGACATAAGGCCTGGAAAACATACCTGAAACAAAAATATCTTTCCAACCTGTTTCACTACAGAGAACTGCATAATTTAGTCAAAAACACAAACAAAGACAAAAAACTATACTTCTCAGACCGTCAACGTACAATAAATCCAATTCAAAGAAATTCTGGTAATCTTTCAAAAACATTCTTCACCCCAGAACTAATTCAGTGCCATAACCTTCCACCACCTACACTAACTCTGACATAGCCTCAATATTTAATTCCTATTTTATTGAAAGCATTACAACCATTACCAACAACTTCTCTTCCACTTCTACTACCCTTCTATGCCCTACAACCTCCTCTCAGTCTCCTTTCTCCCTCAAACCTGTCTCTACATCTCTTATCAAAAACCCACTTAGCAAACTCAAACCTTGCTCTCTTTCTTCTAACAATCTTCCCAACAAATTTCTAAAAATCACAACTGATTCCATAGCCTACCATGTCTCTATGCTGATTAATAGATCTATCAATGAAACATATGTTCCTTCCCTCTAGAAAAATACCTTTATTATCCATTTGCACAAGGGATGGAAATTTGCTGAAATACCTAACTACAGGCGTATTGCAATACTGTCACCATTATCCAAAATTCTTGAAAAATGCATCCACAACCAACTCCTCCACCAGTTACTTGAAAATAAACTACTCTTTCCTACCAGCTTGGATTCAGTCCTGCGTGTAGTTCCACCATGGCTTTCTTATTTTTCATTGATAGAGTCAATAAAGCCAGAGACATGGATAATTTTGTCCCATCCCTATTCCTTGATCTTTTCAAAGCTTTTGATACTATCTCTGATCTGTTATCACAACTTTCTTTCCTTGGCTTCCTGACACTACCATATTATGGTTCTCTGGTGATTTATCTAAAAGACATCAGTCAGTCAAATGGGACTCCACTCAATCACATTATCACATTATATGCCACACAGCACTGGAATTCCACAGGGCTCAATCCTAGGCCCTCTCCACTTTAATACTTTTATTAACAACCTTTCATCTTCATCTAAACAAGCCACTCTCATACAATATGCTGATGACTGTATTCTAATCTGCTCCTCTAATAACCTTAGTCAACTACAAACTTTAACACAAGATGCCTTTAACTCCATCAAGGCCTGGCTTATCAATAATCATCTCTTACTTAATCCCATGAAAACAAAGCTCATTCTTTGGATAAACTAAAATTTTGAATTTCATCACTAAATAATACTGTAACTGACGTCTCATTCTAAACTATTAGAGGTCACTATTGACAACAAACTAAAACTTGATTTGCGCATAAATAACACCATCAAACTGACCCTCCAAAAACTTGGCATGTTATAAAGGGCTAAACAATTTCTATCCAGCTCTACTAAATCTAAACCTACTAAATCTAAACCTGCCACTACATACCTCTTGCCTAAACCTGCCACTACATACCTCTTACCTTTACTTCTTTATGCCTCCTCTATTCCAACTAATCTTAACTCCTCCTTTAAAACTAAACTAAGCCAATGCTACAACAAAATAGCAACATTTGCTAGTGGTCAACCTCACAAGTCATATCACTGCCTATCTAATAAACTGCACAACTGTCTTGAACTTCCTCACCAACTAACCATGAACCAGCTACTCCTAACTCATAAAATACTCAACAACCCCTTTGTTTCTCCTGCCACCTCTACCCTTTTACAACACTATCTTCCTCATTGGGAACTATGCACTTCTGATAAACAACTCTTATCTATTTATAAACCACTGAGGTCAAGCGGTCTTTGCCTCTATTCTTACCGTTTAGCCAAGTCCTGGAACAGCTTGCCAGTATTAATCAGACAAATCTCTTACTACCAAACCTTCAAGATGCTCCTCAAAGAGCATCTCTGCAAATCCTGGATTTGCTCATGTTCTTCTCCTTCCTAGCTACTGTCTCAAATACCACTTAGCCACACTAACTGCCTACTCTTCAACCTTGTACCGCTATTCCTGTCAAACTGTTACCATAATTCTTCAACTTTGCAATCTAATATTTTCTACCTTTCTATTTTTCTATTACTTTTTCTCTCCGACCAGTAATAGTCTATACTTTTGTACTAATTAGAATGCATTATCTCACCAGAAAATCCTGTACCTAATTATGTATTTTACAGTTTTATAATGTCACTTATCCTCATATGTAATTCTCATTGTTCTTTGTCTTTTGTGGATTTGTACTTACTCTGTCTATTTGTGAAGCTTTACTCCCCAGGCCTCAATTGAAAACAAGCAATCTCTACCCATTTGGACTTTCCTGGTTACCAAATGTCAAACAAAATAAATAAATAAAATAAATGATGGGGATTGCAATGGGTTGAATACTGCATTTTGACAGCAGTGAGTAGACAAGATAAATTCCTATGTAGCAGTTATTCATGTATTTATTTGTTCTTTAGATTGTAATGAAACATCTAGCGTGTACAGTCAGTCATACAAGTGGCTGTAATTGGTGGTCACGTGTGTGTGTGTGTGTGTGTGTGTGTGTGTATTGCAACTCGGGCTGGATACACACATGTGGAATGTCCATTTACCACTCTTACTCAACTATACTGACCCAATCAAGTTAAGTAATTGCTACAATTTAAACCAAGACATAAGCTAGTACTATCACTATTCCAGTTACAAATGGTTTACCATGAAACTGTGTAATGACGTATATTACTTATGAAGGTTTACTTTCCTTTATTGTCTTAAATAGTACTGTAAAAATAATCTAATGTACTATGTATGTAGTGTATTTGTCTTTCAAACCACAACTATATACCATGAAATTTATTAACTACTATTATTATTAATGAATATTCTTTGATTCCCCTATAGCTGTACTGTTCTTCATACCACTGTAAAATATGTTATTCCCAATTTTTTATGTATTGTTATGCTGTTTAAACACCTAAATGTATCTGTAACTTGTATTTTAGTGTGGAGCTTTTATCCCCGGGTCTCTGCTGAAAAAGGGCCTTTGGCCCAAACAGACATCCCCGGTTAACAAATGTTAAATAAATAAATAAATACTAAGTGTCTGTATAGGGCGTTATTATTATTCTGCCTTTTTATCTGATAACAATGTTCATATATCCTGCTCTTTAGGGCTCTGTCAGTTTTTCCTAAAAAAAAGCAGATCAAGTCATGTACTTTGCTTACTAAACTAAGTGTCTTGCACAACAATTTCCCCTCTTGAAATATAATGTAGTTCTATTAACATTATCCAATATTAAAGACTCCTTCTAAAATGGCAAGACATTGATTGCAACAACCGCATTTCCTAGTATCCATCCCAAATTGCAATACTTTTAAATTTGCTATTTTAGAAATTTTTGGGTGCCAATCCTAGGGGGTAATGTCAAGGCTTTATTACAAGAAAAAGAAGTAAAATGGCAGTTACTACTCAATGCCATAAACCCCCACCAAGTATCAGTGACGATATCTCTATTAATCCTGTGTTGGAACTCAGGAAAGAGCAGGGTTGAGTTGGTTTTATTATATGTTGAAAATTTCAAATAAGTTTCCTATTTGTTTTTAAAGTGGAAACCAAAGTGTTTATGGTTTATTACTGTTCATATCATTTATATTGAACATTATCTTGTTGAATTTACACAGTAGTCATAGATTTGTTATGCATTTACAATGGTTTTAAGTGACACGGGTAAGTAATTATGTGATGTCAATCAATATTGTGTGGACACACCCTTTTGGGTACTTTTGTATATAAAAATCCTTTTACATGGAGAGCCTTTAGAATCTGACGAAGTCCACGGTGTTTGTGGATGAAAGCGCTTAATCCAATAAAAATTTTAGATTTTTTCGGATGGGTCTTTATTGTCCTATGTGGAGTTAGCAGCCAGTTTGGAGCATTCAGTATATAATTTGGTTACTAGTTTGTTTATCAGTGACGCTTTTTTTATGGCATTCTGTTAACAAACACATTTTTCCTCTACACAACTAACTCTAGATGTCCTTGGCTATAAACCTTGTTAAAGTATGTGAGTTCTTACAGTTTGATTATTTTACTGAGTGGTTAAACATACTGTAGCCAGAAGCCTTATAGCATTTCATCATACCTTCTCTAAGGTTTAGAAGAACTGTGGGTCCTGTTACTCTAACAAAAAGGCAAATAGAAAATCAAGACTGCTTTTATAAGTTGCACTTTCAATATAGCCCAGTGCATTGTCTCTTTGAATAAATTGTAAAAAGTCTTGAAAAGCTCAGAAGCTAGGAAAGGAGAGAAGACTGCAGCTGACTGCTACTTTATCCTTAGGGAAGATATTCAAACATAGGATATAATGATGACATAATAACGACTACTACGTGAAGAATCTCCAAAGAGCAGTATATGCATTGTCTTACAGTATGGGAAATATTCAGTCTACAGCATTCCAAGAACAGTCTGAACAGCTGCACTGTCTACATGTTTACTTTCTGTGTACTAATAAAAGACAGGCTATTCACAAAATGTGAAGATATTACTAATTGAAAGGTAAAGTATACAATCACAGTCAATCGCTCTGTGTGCGATTAATGTATGTGCGTAAATCAGGTAGCAGCACCATTAGTGAGAGTACTACATTGTCAAACCTTACAAAAGCGAACAGCTGCTATAACAAGGTTTGACAGTGTAGTGCAGATCACACTATAGTGGGGATTGGGAAATGTACCGTTTCCTCAGTGTAGTGCAATCTCAAGAGTTTTTATATATAAGTAGGGGGTGTGTGGGGGGTGCAGGAAGGCTTGCCCCCTTGCAAAACATGTTAAAATATGTTTAGCGGCTATGAGCATTTCAGTGAAGTTGAAATGTTCGACATTCGACTTCACTGAAATGCTCAGTTTGGCATTTACTGTGGTTGGTGTTGTGATTTCCAAACATTTGCTCAGATATCTGCTCTTTCGGCCACAGTAGTGTCGAACATGTGATAATAAACCAAAAGGTAGTCTGTAATTATTAACCAGTAAATAGCCACTATACCAAAAAAGCATGTTCTGTGAGGACTGGGATAACTAGTTCCACTCTTAGTAAAGACAGGAAAGACCTATCTCCAAAAAAGAAACTAAAATCTGACAAATAATTGGGCTTAGAATACTTAGGTAGGATACAGTCAGTTTGAATGAACAGAGATCCAGTCCACAAGTAGTAACGTACATATCTGAAATCACAGTCATGAACTCATACTCAGGAACTGAAACCACAGCACAGATGCAAAAAGAGAGTCTGATGAAGCGTTCTTGGGAACATGAAAGCGCTTACTTTGTGAGAATAAACTGAGCTTTACTTTATTGGTCTGCTTCGATTGTCGTGGTGTACCTTCTATCATTTTTTTTTTTTTGGTTCTTATCTACTTGATTTGGAGGTACTTTTTTCCTTTTGGTGTTTCTTTTGTTGCATACAGATGCAAAAAGGAGAACTCAACACTTCAGAAAATAGGCAGCATATAAGTTTTGGAGGAGTCAGTGCATATCTAGTAGTGATAACACTGCCATCAAAGATTCAGTGGCGTGATGTTGAAGCTCTATGGGTGGAGATGCAAGTCAGGCTGCAGGGCTTGCCCACCACTCAAAACGCATGTGGCTAGTCATTAACCAGGGCAGATCTCTTTCTTATCAGAAAAGTTCCCTTTTTTGAAGGATCAAAGTCTAGTACAGACCATGACATTCTTCCATATCAAGCATATTACTACACAGTCTCACACATCTCCAGTGATGTTTCACCCTCCAATATATTTGTTACAGGGAATTTAGCTCAAAAATCAAACTGTGGCTTACTTGACTTAAGCAGGACAAGCTCTACATGGATAAGGAAATCAGGGCAATAGAAAAGGACAATGACCTGTTATAATCAGAAGCCAGCTAATCAGGATATGAGTATTACTTGTAAAGAGTCACATAGATCATTCATGAAAAAATCCTGAAATAGTAAGTCCAATTCTACTGGCATGAGCAGACATCAAGAAAATGACAATTCTGTGGGATCACATTAACTCAATGGAAGAAATTTCATAAGTGACAATTGTGAAATAAAATCACTGAAAACTACTTTCAGCAAACCTCCAAATATAATTTTTTGTAGGGGTTCCACATGAGGGCCATCTCACCCTCACCCAGTCTTATATATATATATATATATATATATATATATATATATATATATATATATGTATCAACTTTACAGCCACACAACAGTGAGGAAAAGTGCAAACTTCATTACCTCCGAAAGTGACTTTTGGCAAAATTACTTTGTGGTATCAGCACATGTTGAATGTCCTTTTGTATACCTGTCTGATTTCCATTCTGTTCAGGAGCAGAATGAGGAAATCATACATGGACAAATACAGCAATTTTTGTACACTCGTGAATAAGAGACAGATATTAAAAAGTCAAATGTAAAGTAGAAGGCTAAAATTATGTCAATAAGAGCATTTCTGTCTCAAATTACAAAAGAAAAGGAGAGCTTTCAGCAAACATACAAGATAAAAGTTTAGCACAGACGTGAAGAAATGCTGCACAAAAGAAAGAGTTGCGTATGGGAGTACTGTCTGCAATGCAGCCAATTATAGTATGCTAGAGATTCAAATAAGCATTACTGATACTGAAGGTTTTCAAACACAAAATGTGACAAGCATTAGGAACCACATGGAAAGGCTCAAAAGATACATACCCAACTGTCCAGATTTTTGCCTCATATATTTGGGTCCTGCTTCTCATAAAATGTGTGGTTTCCTGGCAAATCACTGAGGACTGAAGTCACTAAATAATGACATATATTTGTTTGAGATTTCATACTCTTCAGAAAATGCATGCTAACACAAATCTTGTTATTTTAACAAGTTTTTATGTTTATAAGAGCATTATTTAAAATCTGTCCCTATTTTTGTGCCTTTGTTCCCCATTATATTAGCTTGGTCCAGATTTCTTGCATAAAGAGAGGCATGAAAATATATAGATTACAGTACAAAGAAATGTTGAGTGATGGGATCAGAATGCATACACAAAACGGATCTTTTCATGTCATGCAAAAATGCTATGCTTCCCCTTTTTCTAATAATGTTATATGATTACTGAAAATACAAATGATGTGGGATATCGAGTCGTTTAAAGCTGTTTTAAGTGTACTTCTTGTTTCCTGCCTTTCTAAGCTAGTATAGTCCAGTTATCATGCTAGTGCCGAATTCAGGGCTGTGTTACAAGTTTCTGAGTTGCCCATACCTTACTTGGATAGAGGGAAGTTTCTCTGTTCACCTGTGAGAGAGGGGAACCTTGAGCTGCCATCTGTCTCTGGAGGAGTGGTTCCAGCCCAGAAGTTAGTAGTTTAAAAACCGTATTTGCACGGTTTTCTGCACCAGGCAGCACTAGTTAGCTAGGGCTAAATTATTCCTGGCTCCACTAAGTTTTCTCTTCAGTTTTTCACTTGAAACTAGTCGAACTTTCAACCTAAGCACTCAAAAAGCGTCCCGCACTTGCTCAGACCTAATAGCAAGCACTAATATACCCCAACACTTGATTGCCCAGCAGGGCATGGCTCTTTATCCACCCATCACCAACCAAGTGACTAAGCAGCTCACCCTACTATTCAGGCATGACCAAAGGGCAACTTCAGGTGTACTCTCCAGTCCAACTGGTGAACCTGGGTATCCTGAGGCAATGTTACAACTGCCTCATGTACACAGACAGCCCTCTCCTCCTACCACAAAACATTAACATATGCGAGAGATGCAATTATACAGCCAAACTGGAGGCTAAGGTCTCTCCATGCAAGACTGGAACAGACAGTCATGAGGAGAAGGTTAACACTTGCACCACACCTCAAGCCTCACACAGAACTACTAAACCAGCACTGGCAAAAAATACACATAAATACACAAAATCATACTCGGAGGCTATAAATAAAAACCTGCAAAAGCATCAGAGAGCTCCAAAGCAGACACCGAAAAAACCTGCACCTCCTGTCACAAACCAGACAACACATAAAACACAAAATCAATGTGCCGCACAATCACAGCCCTTAAGGCAAAATAACATACCTAAAACACTAGTAATAGGTGACTCTATAGTCAGGCACACTGACTCCCCACTCACTAGGTGGACAAGGAGAAGGTTACTGTTAGCTGCCTGTCAGGAGCCAGAATCCGTCGAATAACACAAGCACTCAGGTCACTCCAGAACAAGAACAAATATGACTCTGTCATTGTTCATGTTGGTGTGAATGACCCGAGCTGTACCTCACTGGACTACATGAAAAGAGACATGGAAGAGCTCTCTGATCATGTAGCCCAGGTGGATATAACCCTGACCCTGAGTAGCATCCTGCCCTCACCAAGAATGATACCTCAGTATAAAGAAAAAATGATCAATTTCAACAATTGGCTAAGCTTCTGGTGTCATTCAAAGGGGATCTAGTGTCTGTCAGCCTGGGATAACATGCTCGACAGGCCGTGTTGCTTCGCAAGAGACGGCTTGCACCTGTCACCCCTTGGCTTTCAAATACTGGCCAAGGCTCTTGCTGCCCCCATAGTGCCTTTTTTAGGCAAGGCTCAAAATTTAAACCCACCTCCGTAAACAGCACAAGTAAAAAAATGAGGGTTATGCTACTCAACGCCAGGAGTTTAAATCTCAAAATGCATGCACTCGAAGCACTCCTAAGTATGGAGAACGTCGACATCTGTGCAGTAACTGAAACCTGGTTCAAGGCTCCAGAGAGCACTCCAGCACTACTGGGCTACAACTCATACCACATATTTTGGCCACAGAACACAAACCAAAACACAAAAGGAGGGTGTGTGTATCCATATTCATCAAGGATACCCACACCTCCAGGTTAGTGGTGCAGCATGATACCTCTGAGATCATCCATGTGCAACTAACATCGGGCAAATCTCAATGCAAATTGTGGCCTGCTACAGATCACCCTCCATGACCCAGGACCACCACTCCGCCTTTCTGGAGACACTGGAAAATATGAAGGTCCTACCGAATACCCTGATATTGGGCGATTTCAATTACCCTACTATTAACTGGGAAAACTACTTGAGTACAAACTCCCAGGCTCAGCCTTCCTGGAAATTATCAACTCAAATGCCCTGGATCAGCTGGTAAACTCCCCTACCAGAGGCCACAACATATTGGACCTGTTCATCACCAACATGGGCTACAGGTGTTCCAAACCGGAGGTCAACCCGTCACTGGTTAGATCAGACCATAAACTAATCACTCTGGATGTCTACACCCCACCACCACCCCCAACCAAGGAAACCACAGTGAAAAACTTTTCTAAAGCAAACTTCACCTTACTTAAGGCAGAGGTGGTAAGTTTCACAGCCCCCACACTAAAGGATAACACTGCCCAAGATGCAGAATCATTTAGAATTGCACTCTATGAGCACCTACAAGGATGCATGGATCGTGCCATGCCTAGCAAAACCAAGACTCACTCCACTAAGAGAAGGAAACCAGTCTGGCGGAGCCCTGCCATAAACAGGTTATACAACAAAAGGAGGAAACTAGTTCAGAAAAAAAGCAAATCCCAAGAAGGAAAGACATCTCTGATCAGTATCAGTAAGAAACTAAGGTCCCTCATAAAATCATCCAAGGCTAACTTTGAAAGAAAAATAGCCAAGGATTCGAAAGATAACCACAAAGCCTTCTTTAGCTATGTCAAGAATCTAAGTGGCAACTCACAGACATGCTCTGAGCTAGTGCAAAATAGCACAAAATATACCGAACCTACTGATATTGCCAACATCCTGGCAGATAGATTTAGTGCAAATTTCACCTCCCTCTCACCTTCAAAGGGGCCCACAACAATACTGGAAAAGTGTAGTGTCCCAGAAATCACAAAAGCACAGGTGAAAACAGCCCTTTCAAAAGCCAAAAATACAGCATCAATGGGGCCAGATCGTGTCCCAGGTTGCGTCTTGCATGAACTACAGAACGAACTAACCCCCCACCTAAACACGTTGTTCAACCTCAGCCTCTCCACAGGCTATGTGCCCATAGAATGGCACACAGCAATGGTTATTCTGCTCCACAAAGGAGGGGTCACAACTGACCCTGGTAACTATCGCCCCATAAGCCTGACTAGCCTGGTCTGCAAGGCTATGGAGCGCATCATCATGGAACTCCTTCACAAAGACATTGGGAACCTCCAAATACTTGACCCGACCCAGTTCGGCTTTGTTAAGGGCAGATCATGCCTACTAAACCTGATTTACTTCTTTGAGACAGTCACCAAGGCCATAGACGAGGGAAAGGTGGTTCACACAGCCTACCTTGATCTCGCCAAGGTGTGCGACACCATTCCTCACTCGGGTATTATAGAAAAACTCACCAGCCTGAACATAAACCCCTATATCACAAGATGGGTTGCCAACTGGCTTACAGACAGAACTCACATGGTAAGAATAGCGGGCTCTAGGTCCAACTCTAAACCAGTCACAAGTGGTGTCCCGCAAGGATCAGTCCCTACTGTCTGGCATTTACTTCTCAGAAGTACAGGCAAACACAGGAGGACTATGGCTAACCAAGTTCATAGATGACTGCAAACTGGGAGCCATAACTGACTCTCTAGCTGACACGGACATCCTTCAAAAAGGCCTTACTGAGACAGACACCTGGTGTCAAAGTCATGGCCTCAAGCTAAATGTCAAAAAATGCATAGTCATCCCAATTGGGAAAAGCAAAACACCCACGAATTACCACATAGGCAGCAGCCCCCTTAATACAGAAGAGGTAATAAGAGATCTGGGGACCCAGGTAGATAGTAATCTCTCCTTTGACAATCATATTGCCAAAGTAGTTAGAAAATACTTCTATGTGGCCCATCTAATTACTGAAGGGTTTGCATCTATAAATAAAGAGGTTATAGTGCCCCTCTACTCGTCACTCATCAGACCCATCATACAGTACAATGCCCCATTTGGGGTGTACCTCACAAGACACTTCCAACAGCTGGAAAGACCACAAAAGTACCTCACCAAGAGGATTACTGGCCTCAAACATATGTCCTAAGCAGCCCGGCTGAAAAAATTTCGGCTGTACTCAGTGGCATATCACTTACTCAGAGGTGATCGCTGCCTGACTTACAAAGCCATGTCTAACTCAGAATTGATGGATATGCTCCACCTAAAGAAATCCAAGTCACTGCGAGCCACGTGCTCTTGTGAGCTAAACCTCGCCACAACAATAAATAGAACATGCTGGAGGGATAGATTCCTGTCACGGAGACTCCCCATGCTTTGGAACAAAATTCCTAACTACATTAGGCAGAGCCCCTCACTAACACTCTTCAAGAGAAACCTTGACGAGTGGATGGGTAACAGAAAATACACCCCTGGGATTACTTCATTGGCTCTGCTTGACAGAGGCTCAGTTAATTAATCAATGGGGCGGCGAAAGCCGACACACTCTGGCTACGCTTATAAATACCCTCGGGCAGATAGCCTAGTATCTACCTATGAACCTATATCAGTGAAAGTATTTGTAAGGGGGTGTTTACTTACTCATTTACTACACTTTGTGGACCATACAGAGGCTGCTAAAACCTCAGCTTTGGCCAGCTAAGAACTTGGTTATATTCAACTGGAAGTATAAGAGAATTTAAGTAACTTTATCTGCACTTTTTTTTTAAAAAAAACAGTATTTAATTTGATTTAAACTGTGTTGAAGGAATATTGAACTCAAGTTGCAGTTATTCTGCTCTTTAGTAACTTGAACTGAAGCTAGTGTGTTATTTGCTAGTAATTACACATGTGGGGGTAGCCACATTCTTTGATTTCCTGTCCTTGCCTTTTTAAGTGGTGCATTGTGAAATTTTTATTGCTTAAAAACCTCAGCTTTGGCCAGCTAAGAACTTGGTTATATTCAACTGGACGTATAAGAGAATTTAAGTACCTTTATGTGCACTTTTTTAAAAAAAAATACAGTATTTAATTTGATTTAAACTGTGTTGAAGGAATATTGAACTCAAGTTGCAGTTATTCTGCTCTTTAGTAACTTGAACTGAAGCTAGTGTGTTATTTGCTAGTAATTACAGGTGTGGGGTAGCCACATTCTTTGATTTCCTGTCCTTGCCTTTTTAAGTGGTGCATTGTGAAATTTTTAATGCTTAAAAACCTCAGCTTTGGCCAGCTAAGAACTTGGTTATATTCAACTGGACGTATAAGAGAATTTAAGTACCTTTATCTGCACTTTTAAAAAAAAATACAGTATTTAATTTGATTTAAACTGTGTTGAAGGAATATTGAACTCAAGTTGCAGTTATTCTGCTCTTTAGTAACTTGAACTGAAGCTAGTGTGTTATTTGCTAGTAATTACACATGTGAGGGTAGCCACATTCTTTGATTTCCTGTCCTTCCCTTTTTAAGTGGTGCATTGTGAAATTTTTATTGCTTAAAAACCTCAGCTTTGGCCAGCTAAGAACTTGGTTATATTCAACTGGACGTATAAGAGAATTTAAGTACCTTTATGTGCACTTTTTTTAAAAAAAATACAGTATTTAATTTGATTTAAACTGTGTTGAAGGAATATTGAACTCAAGTTGCAGTTATTCTGCTCTTTAGTAACTTGAACTGAAGCTAGTGTGTTATTTGCTAGTAATTACAGGTGTGGGGGTAGCCACATTCTTTGATTTCCTGTCCTTGCCTTTTTAAGTGGTGCATTGTGAAATTTTTATTGCTTAAAATCTTCAGCTTTGGCCAGCTAAGAACTTGGTTATATTCAACTGGACGTATAAGAGAATTTAAGTACCTTTATCTGCACTTTTTTTAAAAAAATACAGTATTTAATTTGATTTAAACTGTGTTGAAGGAATATTGAACTCAAGTTGCAGTTATTCTGCTCTTTAGTAACTTGAACTGAAGCTAGTGTGTTATTTGCTAGTAATTACAGGTGTGGGGTAGCCACATTCTTTGATTTCCTATCCTTGGCTTTTTAAGTGGTGCATTGTGAATTTTTTATTGCTTAAAAACCACAGCTTTGGCCAGCTAAGAACTTGGTTATATTCAACTGGACGTATAAGAGAATTTAAGTACCTTTATGTGCACTTTTTTAAAAAAAAATACAGTATTTAATTTGATTTAAACTGTGTTGAAGGAATATTGAACTCAAGTTGCAGTTATTCTACTCTTTAGTAACTTGAACTGAAGCTAGTGTGTTATCTGCTAGTAATTACAGGTGTGGGGTAGCCACATTCTTTGATTTCCTGTCCTTGCCTTTTTAAGTGGTGCATTGTGAAATTTTTATTGCTTTAAAACTTCAGCTTTGGCCAGCTAAGAACTTGGTTATATTCAACTGGACGTATAAGAGAATTTAAGTACCTTTATGTGCACTTTTTTAAAAAAAATACAGTATTTAATTTGATTTAAACTGTGTTGAAGGAATATTGAACTCAAGTTGCAGTTATTCTGCTCTTTAGTAACTTGAACTGAAGCTAGTGTGTTATTTGCTAGTAATTACAGGTGTGGGGGTAGCCACATTCTTTGATTTCCTGTCCTTGCCTTTTTAAGTGGTGCATTGTGAAATTTTTATTGCTTAAAAACCTCAGCTTTGGCCAGCTAAGAACTTGGTTATATTCAACTGGACGTATAAGAGAATTTAAGTACCTTTATCTGCACTTTTTTTTTAAAAAAATACAGTATTTAATTTGATTTAAACTGTGTTGAAGGAATATTGAACTCAAGTTGCAGTTATTCTGCTCTTTAGTAACTTGAACTGAAGCTAGTGTGTTATTTGCTAGTAATTACACGTGTGGGGGTAGCCACATTCTTTGATTTCCTGTCCTTGCCTTTTTAAGTGGTGCATTGTTAAATTTTTATTGCTTAAAACCTCAGCTTTGGCTAGCTAAGAACTTGGTTATATTCAACTGGACGTATAAGAGAATTTAAGTACCTTTATCTGCACTTTTTAAAAAAAAATACAGTATTTAATTTGATTTAAACTGTGTTGAAGGAATATTGAACTCAAGTTGCAGTTATTCTGCTCTTTAGTAACTTGAACTGAAGCTAGTGTGTTATTTGCTAGTAATTACAGGTGTGGGGGTAACCACATTCTTTGATTTCCTGTCCTTGCCTTTTTAAGTGGTGCATTGTGAAAGTTTTATTGCTTAAAAACCTCAGCTTTGGCCAGCTAAGAACTTGGTTATATTCAAGTGGACGTATAAGAGAATTTAAGTACCTTTATCTGCACTTTTTTAAAAAATACAGTATTTAATTTGATTTAAACTGTGTTGAAGGAATATTGAACTCAAGTTGCAGTTATTCTGCTCTTTAGTAACTTGAACTGAAGCTAGTGTGTTATTTGCTAGTAATTACAGGTGTGGGCTAGCCACATTCTTTGATTTCCTGTCCTTGCCTTTTAAGTGGTGCATTGTGAAATTTTATTGCTTAAAACCTCAGCTTTGGCCAGCTAAGAACTTGGTTATATTCAACTGGACGTATAAGAGAATTTAAGTACCTTTATCTGCACTTTTTTAAAAAAAATACAGTATTTAATTTGATTTAAACTGTGTTGAAGGAATATTGAACTCAAGTTGCAGTTATTCTGCTCTTTAGTAACTTGAACTGAAGCTAGTGTGTTATTTGCTAGTAATTACAGGTGTGGGGGTAGCCACATTCTTTGATTTCCTGTCCTTGCCTTTTTAAGTGGTGCATTGTGAAATTTGTATTGCTTAAAACCCTCAGCTTTGGCCAGCTAAGAACTTGGTTATATTCAACTGGACGTATAAGAGAATTTAAGTACCTTTATCTGCACTTTTTTTTTAAAAAATACAGTATTTAATTTGATTTAAACTGTGTTGAAGGAATATTGAACTCAAGTTGCAGTTATTCTGCTCTTTAGTAACTTGAACTGAAGCTAGTGTGTTATTTGCTAGTAATTACAGGTGTGGGGGTAGCCACATTCTCTGATCTCCTGTCCTTGCCTTTTTAAGTGGTGCATTGTGAAATTTTTATTGCTTAAAAACCTCAGCTTTGGCCAGCTAAGAACTTGGTTATATTCAACTGGACATATAAGAGAATTTAAGTACCTTTATCTGCACTTTTTTTTTTAAAAAAATACAGTATTTAATTTGATTTAAACTGTGTTGAAGGAATATTGAACTCAAGTTGCAGTTATTCTGCTCTTTAGTAACTTGAACTGAAGCTAGTGTTTTATTTGCTAGTAATTACAGGTGTGGGGGTAGCCACATTCTTTGATTTCCTGTCCTTGCCTTTTTAAGTGGTGCATTGTGAAATGTTTATTGCTTAAAAACCTCAGCTTTGGCCAGCTACGAACTTGGTTATATTCAACTGGACGTATAAGAGAATTTAAGTACCTTTATCTGCACTTTTTAAAAAAGAAATACAGTATTTAATTTGATTTAAACTGTGTTGAAGGAATATTGAACTCAAGTTGCAGTTATTCTGCTCTTTAGTAACTTGAACTGAAGCTAGTGTGTTATTTGCTAGTAATTACAGGTGTGGGGGTAGCCACATTCTTTGAATTCCTGTCCTTGCCTTTTTAAGTGGTGCATTGTGAAATTTTTATTGCTTAAAAACCTCAGCTTTGGCCAGCTAAGAACTTGGTTATATTCAACTGGATGTATAAGAGAATTTAAGTACCTTTATCTGCACTTTTTAAAAAAAAATACAGTATTTAATTTGATTTAAACTGTGTTGAAGGAATACTGATCTCAAGTTGCAGTTATTCTGCTCTTTAGTAACTTGAACTGAAGCTAGTGTGTTATTTGCTAGTAATTACAGGTGTGGGGGTAGCCACATTCTCTGATCTCCTGTCCTTGCCTTTTTAAGTGGTGCATTGTGAAATTTTTATTGCTTAAAAACCTCAGCTTTGGTCAGCTAAGAACTTGGTTATATTCAACTGGATGTATAAGAGAATTTAAGTACCTTTATCTGCACTTTTTTAAAAAAAAATACAGTATTTAATTTGATTTAAACTGTGTTGAAGGAATATTGAACTCAAGTTGCAGTTATTCTGCTCTTTAGTAACTTGAACTGAAGCTAGTGTGTTATTTGCTAGTAATTACAGGTGTGGTGGTAGCCACATTCTCTGATTTCCTGTCCTTGCCTTTTTAAGTGGTGCATTGTGAAATTTTTATTGCTTAAAAACCTCAGCTTTGGCCAGCTAAGAACTTGGTTATATTCAACTGGACATATAAGAGAATTTAAGTACCTTTATCTGCACTTTTTTTAAAAAAAAATACAGTATTTAATTTGATTTAAACTGTGTTGAAGGAATATTGACCTCAAGTTGCAGTTATTCTGCTCTTCAGTTATTCCCACCCGCCCTCCCTGTTTTTGTTTTGGTGTTAATCTTAGTGGCCTTGAAACTGCCCGCCCCTCAGCCTGCCTCTGGGCCCATCTCATTTGCTCACTCAACTGAGTGTAGTGAGATCATATTCTAATTTCAGGCACTCCTACTGTGTACAAAATGAGCATCTGGGAAACGGACAAAAAAAATTAAGCTTATTTCCTGCCTTTCCTGTTAAGTGGTATAGACTATTTGTAGGCTTCTGAGCCCCCAAGCCCTTCGGTGTTTGAGGGAAGCCTTCTAGCTTGTTTTTTTTTCTTATAACTAGCCAGTTTTCTAGTTTCAGCACTCAAATCTGTTTCTTTGATCTCAGCACTTGTTCAGATAAAAAAAAAAAAAATTATCTGCTTTTACTGTACTTGTGTTTCTACCTACTTTATTTTACTTTTGCATCATCTGAAAAATACTCAATTGTATTTATTACTGCTTGGTGTAACTCATTCTAAGCCTTTTGGTTTAAACACTTGGGCTTCGGACCAGTTGTTTTGCACTGAGAGGGTTTGTGGTCTGCACTGTTGTGGCAGAACAGGTAGCTTAAATCCTTCTAGGTTGGGAACTGCTGATTGAGGGCTCAATGTCTGTTATTCTAAAAGTGTATTAATTCTGGTTTAAGCAATTGGGCTTTCAGGCCAGTTATTTTACATTAAGAGGGTTTGTGGTCTGCACTCTTGTGGGAGGAGAGGCTGGACTCTGCCCTTCTGAGCTGGGAATTTCTGGTTAAAGGCTTATAGTGCATGCATATCTGAACTGCTTCTTACCGAAGTTGGTGCGCCTTGTTTGCTGTGGCATAGACTGGATTCGGGCCCGCTCGATCTAGCTTTGTTTGTGTAACTTGAGCACTAATCCAGACATTCTCTAAAGTATTCAATTGTATTTATTACTGCTTGGTTGTAACTTGATTAAAGTGTAGCTATCATTCTAAGTATTTTGGATTAAGCACTTGGGCTTCAGACCAGTTGTTTTACATTAGGAAGGTTTGTGGCAAGCACTGTGGTGGCAGGACAGGTAGCTTTCATCCTTCTAAGTTGGGAGCTGCTGATTGAGAGCCCAGTGTCCAAGGGTATTAGTTCTGGTTTAGGCACTTGGGCTTCAGGCCAGTTATTTTACATTAAGAAGGTTCGTGGTCTGCACTCTTGTGGGAGAAGAGGCTGGACTCTGCCCTTCTGAGCTGGGAATTTCTGGTTAAAGGTTTATAGTGCCTGAATATTTGAACTATATCTTACTGAAATTGGTACACCTTGTTTGCTCTAGCATAGACTAGATCCAGGCCTGCTGAATCTGGCTTTGTTTATATGCTTGTTGTTTAAAAGCTTGTTATTTCCCTGGAAGCTAATTCCACCTAATACGCGGCTTCTCAGCGCTTCTGTGGATCACTAGTGATATCTGCATTGCTTACTGTACTAGTTCCTTGTTTCACTTGAAAGAAAGTTACTGTTTGTCGTTTTTGCATTTAGTTACTTGTAACACATTGCACTCAAGTTACCTGGCACTTGCTCACTATAGCAATTATATAAGTCAGCACTAAAAATTAAAAGCACTACACCCTCACTCCCCACTGGCCCTTGTTTTCAATTAAGGAATTCCCAATATTATTCTAGCATGTCCAAAGGTCAGTTGTCAATCTCCTCTCCAGTCCAGCTGGTGAATCTGGGAATCTTGAGGCAATGTTATAACTGCCTCATGTACACAGACAACCCTCTCCTCCTCCCACATAACACAAATACTTGAGAGATGCAGCTATTTAGCCAAACTGGAGGCTGAGCTCTCTCAACTCAGGACTGGCAAGACCAGACAGGAGGAGAAGGCAACTACACACACCACAAAACCAGCCTCACATAATGCTACCACACCACTGAATCAAACACATAAACACACAAAGACATACTCGGAGGTTCTGAGTAAAAATTTGCCTAAACAGCAGAGGCCTCCAAAGCAGACACCCAAACAACTGCTACCTCAAGACACCCCACAAGCAACACATAAACCACAAAAGCAGTGTGCAAAGCAGTCACAGCCCTTAAGGCCAAATACAACACCAAACATACTTGTCATAGGTGACTCCATAGTCAGACACACTGACGTCCCACTCACCACGCTGAACAAGGAGAGGGTCACAGTAAGCTGCCTATCGGGTGCTAGAATCCGCCACATAACACAAGCACTCTGGTCACTCCACGGCAAGTACAAATATGACACAGTCATTGTCCATGCTGGTGTGAGCGATCTGAGACGCACCTCCCTGGACTACATGAAAAGAGACATAGAGGAGCTCTCTGATTATGTAGCCCAGGCAGGTATGACCCTGACCCTGAGCAGTATCCTTCCTTCACCAAGAATGATGCCACAATATAGAGACAAGATGATCAGCTTTAACAATTGGCTTAATGTCTGGTGTCATTCAAAGGGGATCCAGTGTCTGTCTGCCTGGGATGACATGCCTGACAAGCCACGCTGCTTCAAGGACGGCTTGCACCTGTCACCCTGGGATTCGAATATTGGCTAAGGCTCTTGCCACTCCCATAGTGCCTTTTTAGGCAAGGCTCAAATTCTAAACCTACCACCCTAGAAAACAAAAATGGGAAGAAACTGAGGGTAATGCTGCTCAATGCCAGAAGTCTAAATCTCAAAATGCACGCACTCGAGGCCCTTCTCAGTATGGAGAACATCGATGTCTGTGCTGTAACTGAAACCTGGTTCAAGGCTCCTGAGAGCACCCCGGCACTATTAGGTTTTACCTCATATCATGCGTTCCGGCCCCAAAACCCGGACCACACCACAAAAGGAGGGGTGTATCCATATTCATAAAGGATACCCACACCTCCAGGTTGGTGGCAACACCGAAGCTTGAAACCATCCAGGTGCAACTAACCAAAGGCAAAACTGCTCTACAAATTGTAGCATGCTACAGGCCACCCTCTCAAACTCAGGAACCCCACACAGCCTTCCTGAAGACACTGGAGGGTATAAATGTATCTCCAAATACCATCATATTGGGTGACTTCAACTACCCGAATACAGACTGGGAACATTACTCAAGCCCTAACTTTCTAGCCCAACGGTTCCTGGAGTTCATAAATTCAAATGCCATGGAACAGCTAGTCACTGTTCCCACGAGAGGAGAAAATATACTAGATATCATTATCACAAACATGGGGACAAAATGCTCCACACCAAAAGTATATCCCTCATTGGTGAGATCTGATCATAAACTAATCTCACTGGAAATCCACATCCCGCCCCCACCCCAAACAAAAAAGACCACTGTGAAGAACTTCTCTAAAGCAAACTTCACACTACTCAAGACTGGTGTGGTATCCTTCAAGGCCCCTGAGCCAGTGGAAACCACAACCCAAGCTGCGGAAGCCCTTACAAATGCCTTCTATGAACACCTCCAGGACTGCATGGATCAGGCAATCCCAAATAAAACCAAGACTCTTTCCACAAAGGGCAAACGTCCAGTCTGGTGGACCCCAGCCTTTAACAAACTTTACAATAAGAGGAGAAAGCTATTACATGATAGAACAAAATCCATAAAAGGGAAGTCACCTCTGATCATTATTAGTAAAAATACGAGCACTCATAAAATCAACTAAGGCCAATTTTGAGAGAAAAATTGCCATGTATTCAAAGGACAATCATAAGGCCTTTTTCGGCTATGTTAGGAACCTGGGTGGAAACTCCCAGATATGCTCAGAATTAGTCCAAAATGATACAAAATCACTGAACCCACAGACATTGCCAACATACGGGCAGGCAGGTTCAGTGCAAACTTCACCCCCCTCTCCCCCCCTAAAGGAGAGAGAACTATCCCAGCAGAGTGTAGCCTCCCAGACATCTCAAATGCGCAGGTGAAAGCTGCTCTCTCTAAAGCTAAAAACACAGCATCAATGGGACCGGATGGTGTCCCCAGCTGTGTGCTACACAAGCTAAATGAGGAATTAAACCCACACATAAGGCAGCTGTTTAATCTCAGCCTTACCACAGGATACGTTCCCAAGGAGTGGAGTACGGCAACTGTGGTCCCACTCCACAAAGGCAGTGCCTCTACGGACCCTGGTAATTACCGCCCCATAAGCTTAACAAGTCTAGTCTGCAAAGCTATGGAGAGGATCATAATGGAGCTCATAAACAAAGATATAGGGGACTTGCAGACATTGGACCCGACCCAGTTTGGCTTCGTCAAGGGCAGATCATGCCTTTTGAACTTGGTCGACTTCTTGAAACAGTCACCAAGGCCATTGATGAGGAAAGGCAGTCCATACAGCCTACCTTGATCTTGCAAAGGCCTTGACACAATACCCCACTCGGGTATTGTAGAAAAACTACCAGCTTAAATGTAAACCCATATGTCACAAGATGGGTTGCAAACTGGCTTAAGGACAGAACCCACAGGGTTAGAGTTGCTGGCGCTATGTCAGACTCCAAGCCGGTCACAAGTGGTGTCCCACAGGGCTCGGTCCTTGGCCCCTATTGTTCGGCATCTACTTCTCAGAAGTACAGGCCAACATGGGAGGACTTTGGCTGACAAAGTTTGCAGACTACTGCAAACTGGGCCATAGTGGAAAGTGCATCGGACACGGATATCCTTCAGAAGGGACTCGCGGAAACAGATAGCTGGTGCCAGAGCCATGGCCTGAAGTTAAACGCCAAATAATGTATAGTCATACCCTTCGGGAAAAACAAGGTAACCCCAAGCTACCATATAGGTGGCAATCCACTAAGCACAGAAGAGGTTATCAGGGACCTGGGGACCCAGGTTGACAGTGGCCTTTCTTTTGACACTCACGTTGCTAAAGTGGTTAGAAAGACCTTCTACATTGCCCACCTGATCATGAAGGGATTCACATCCAGATCTAGTGAGGTCATTGTTCCCCTGTACTCTTCACTTATCAGACCAATGATCGAGTACAATGTCCCATTCGGGATGTATCTCACCCAACATCTGCAGCAATTGGAGAGACCCCAAAAGTTCCTCACCAAAAGGATAAAGGGACTCCAAAATCTGTCATATGCTGCCAGATTGAAGAAACTCCAGCTCTATTCAGTTGCATACCGTCTGCTCAGAGGTGACATGTGCCTGACATACAAGGCCATGTCCAACCCGGAATTAATGGACATGCTCCACCTCAAAAAATCCAAATCCACCAAAACCACTAGAGCAAGCGACTTAAACCTTAGCACGGATATAAATAGGACGTGCTGGAGGGATAGATTTATCACTCAGAGACTCCCTATGCTGTGGAATAAAATCCCGATCCATGTGAGGCAGAGAACCTCGCTGGCTCTATTCAAGAGAAATCTTGACCTGTGGATGGGAGATCATAGGTTTATCCCAGGAATCATCTCTGTGTCACTGCTGGACAGAGGCACAACAAACTAATGGGCACAGTATTTTTTTCATATAAGGGGTGGCGTAAGCCACAAAAATTTGGGCTAGGCTTATAAATGCCTTAGGGCAGATAGCCTAGTATAAACCTATGAACCTATGAACCTATAAATGTAGTATAGAAATGGCAAGACAGAGGAAGAGAAGATATTAAGTGAAAAGATGCAGAGAAAATGTATGTTTTAGAAAGTGAGCTATCCTAAGATGGACTGTGCATTGCACTTCATGAGATCATAAACTGAATTTTTCTCTCTACTAAGTGGCCTTATGCAGTAAACACAGGAACCCTAGTGAGTAGTGACATGCCAAATAAAGCACTTTCTTTGGAAACCCACAGAAATGAAAACCTTCAGACACACACACACACACAAAAAAAAAAAAAAACACAGAGCTCCATTATCTGCTAAAGGTACAACTCTGTCCTCTTGTGGTATAACAGCAGAATACATTACAGCATTTCAAAATACCAACATTTCCAATTAACCAGTGTTCATTAATTCCACACACCTGTAATTCTCCAACAAAGAAATACAAAATAAGGTCAACAGTATCAGGCCTGCTAAATGTTTAGCCAGCTTAATTATGTTTGCTGAATAACTTGCAGTTATCTGTGCAAAAGAAAAAATTCTATATGAATACAAGGAGCTGTAATAAAGTGTGAACAGTGCCAAAACATATCTCTCAAATGTCCACAATTTCACTAATTGTCCAGATTTTTGCTTCATACTTTGGATATGCTCCTCTTAAAATGTTTATTTTTCTGGAAAAGTTTTGAGGATTTAATTTACTAAATAAGGCATTTCAGTTTCAGACTTCATACTCTTGCATGTTATGGAAAACCTGTTATTTTACTAACTCTCTAAGTTTATGCGAGCAATATTCAAAATCTGTCCATGATTTTTGGGCGTTTGCCCTCCCCCCCCACATTATTTTAGGCTTTGTACAGAATTCTTGGCATAAGAATTTGAAAGGAACAAAAATCAAGTTTGCATTCAGACTGCGTGCATTAGTTTATTCTGGTTCAGAAAAATGGCATGTACGTTTCTTTTTGAACTACTTGTCATCTATGTGGCAGAAGGCTAATTAGGATGAAAAAAGTGACTCTAATGAGCATAGGACATGACAGAAACCCTCCGTACAGCAACAGTCAAGGCCCTACCTACTACGCCTTAGGACCATTTGCATCTCCACAAAGACAACCAAACCATGCAGAACCAGATCTAGCCTGGGTATCTGTATTAGTGTGGAGGGAGGGCATAACTATGATATTAAAAACTTGTGATCACTGCTGCTGTATAAGTTACTGATGCACATAGTTCGTAAGTTCCATGACTATACATCAATGACAGAATTAAAAAAAACAGAGTTACCCACCATTTCCAGAGCTTTAAACAAATAAATTCAAAGCTATTAAGTCCAGCAGACTGCTGCTGTCTGTTGCATCTAGTTTCTCTGTCATTATCTGCATGAACTTATATAACTACCGAATTTGAGCTCTGCTTTTCCACACATGGTTTACATACAGGGTCATACCTCAGTTTGTCTGGTGAAATGTTTACTCAGAACTGTATTTTAAAATGTATTACGTATATGTCTACGTATACATGTATGTATATGTGTATGTCTAAGGCTAAAGCCACCGCAAAGGTGAAAAAGCCTAAGTTTGTTGCCAAAAAAGGTTAAGAAGCCAACCAAGGCAGTAGGTGCAGCTAGGAAACTGATTAAGGCAACAAAGCCCAAATCAATGGCAACAAAACCAAAAGATAGACTGTTGAAAGAATGAACTGTTTAAAGCAGTGCTCGCACTAACATACAGCGTATTAGTGCAAAAGTATATTACCTTTCGCTTTTTTGTGATATAAACTGACTTTGTGCACTGGTATGGACTGAAATAGGACATTTTCTGTTGTTAAATTATATTTTTGATCTTCTAAAAATTTTTTTTCTTTAATCCACATTCTGAAATGCATGGCAAATTGCTAGCTGGGTTTGGCCGTTAGTCATTTGAATTTGAGGACACGACCCTTCCAAGTATCTCGTGTGGGTTATGTTTCCTATTTTGAGGCTAGTCCCAAGTGTTTTTCTTGTGGGAAATATTTTTATTTCTTGTGTACAGTTATACTTAAACTGCTCGACCAATTATTTGCTTGCATAATGTTACACTTATCACAGCTCTTTTTTATTAGTACCTGAGCATATTTATAAGTATCTAGCAATACAATCAAACTACTGCATAAAATATCCTGAAAACAGTAGCAGTCTTACAAACAGGTAATAGCAGCAAAAATGCTACACCCCCTCACCTCCCCCTATATCTGGATCAGAACACTGCCTTTACATAAATGCCACTTCTACCCTAAAATGCAAGTTCTACTAGCACTTCTCTTGTTAGCTCTCACTACTTTAGCATACATCTCATCCATACATACCAACATACCACTAGATAATACTTCCTATCATACAACACATACCATAGCACATACTAAAGCCCACATAAACCTCTGTTGTACACTATTTAATGATTGTACTGTATTGCACACAAACAAGACCTACCTACCAGATCCTTGCATTAGAAAAACTCCACGCAGATCCTTCACAGATATAGCACATACAATTAAACATAGTCTGATTATAAGCACAACACTTCTCATCTCAGGAGACATACACCCAAACCCAGGACTATGTAACAACATACTCTCAAACAAACTAAAATCTGATCTACTGATCATTAATATCAACACCAGAAGCATCTCCAACAAACTCCCTGACCTACATGCATTTATAGCCCACTACTCCCCTAATATACTAACCATAAGAGAGACCTGGCTAAAACCTAGCACCTAAAATGAAGAAATTCTCCCTCCAGGATATATCATCTTAAGGCTAGACAGAACAGGTAGGAAGGGAGGTGGAGTAGCAATTCTTTTCAAAAAATCACTCAACCTCCAACCTCTACAAACCCTATTACACAAATTTCAAAATGCTGAAACCTTAGGCTCCGTTCTAGCTATAAATCACACAAAAAAAAATCAACATTCTCTGTAGCTATATCCCTCCAGGAAACAACACCCCCATAATTGAAGAAAGGCTTCAATGGGTCAGACATAACCTTTCACAAGAGACTATTCTACTAGGTCACCTAAATACCGACTGGCTAGCCTGTAACTCTAACAATCCCACCAACCAAATCAACCTGTTTGGATTTACTCAGCTTATTCAAGAACTCACAAGAATAGATACAAAATCCCAAAAGAAATACATTATTGATTGGACACTAGTAAACAGCTCCAAACAAAACTACCAGACAGGATGCCTACCAGATGGGTTTAGTGATCACCACCCTACATTCCTCCTAAGGAAACGTACCAGCATTCCCAAGCCTATAATCTATAGACAAATCAGGGATGTCCTCAAGCTAAACCCGCAGGATCTAAACAATATATTAAAACAGTGCAACTGGGAAACTCTATGAACCTTAGGATTAGATTAGGCGGTGGACTACTTTAACAATATATTCACTAGTGTCCTCAATTCAGTTTCTTCAATCAGGAAAATTAGGGCTAAGGCAAATTATGCTCCATGGCTAAGTAGGGACACAAGAGTCTTACTAAAGTCTAGAGACAAGGCCTGGAAGCAATGGAAAAAAGAATAGCTCTAACCAAACCAATCAAAACTACAAACAACTTAGGAATCTGGCTAAAAAAACAAACCAAACTTGATAAACAAAACTACTTCCTTGGTCTCCAAAACAGACATTCAAAAGACCCCCAAAATGTTGGCATTCTATCAATTCTCTATTAAAACCTGGAAAAACAACCACTCCTACCCCCACCTCCCCCAATAATAATAATAATAATGACATAGCTTTAAACTTAATTATCACTTTACTAACTCAATCCAGATGCTGTCCACCCAAATATCCAAAAATAGCTCTTCATCTGCCTCTAGTAAATGTCCAGATGACATGCCTTCCTTCACTCTCTCACCTGTTCCTATCTCTAAAATCAAAAAACTCCTCCTAAACTTGAAACCTACCACTCTTGCAGCTGACAGTATACCTGCTAACTTTCTAATAATAGCAGCTGAATCCTTATCTTACCCAGTTTCAATCCTTATTAACCGATCTATTCAAGAAGCCTATGTCCCTCTACTATGGAAGATATTATACCTTTACATAAAGGTGGCAATTCTATGATTTCTCAAACTACCATCCAATAGCCATACTTCCTCCCTTATCTAAGCTACTTGAGAAATGTATCCACTCCCAAGTTATGCAATTCCTGGACACACATAAGCTCCTCTTCACCAGTCAACACGGCTTCCGCCCACACCACAGCACAACTACTGCTCTTCTCTCTTTTGCTAATCAGGTTAACCAGTATAGAAACAATAATAATTATGTATCTGCTATTTTTTAGATCTCTCCAAAGCTTTCAACATGGTCTCACACACAAAACTATTAGATGCTCTAACCTCCCTATCCTTTGCTCCCTCTACCATCTCCTGGTTAAAAAACTCTCTCTCCCAGACAGACAGAAATCTGTCCAATGGCAAGGTGAACTATCTCCTCTATTTCCAACTCAACTACCATAGGTGTACCACAAGGCTCAGTCCTGGGCCCACTACTTTTTTTTTACCTTCACAAACAATCTACATAATGCCACCCAGCAAGCCACACTTATACACTTATACAGTATGCAGATGACTCGACGCTTATCTGCTCAGCCCCATCTCTGACCACCCTACAGCAGCTGACCCAAGAATCCTTTACCTCTGCTGAAAGCTGGATCACTGACATCCAACTTATTCTAAACACCAACAAGACTAAATTACTCCTGTTCACCCCTAATAAATCAATCTACTCCCCTAACTTTCTCTATCACCTCTAGAAATGGCACTATCTCTCCTATGGCCCATACTAAGCTCCTTGGGGTAGAAATAGACAAAAATCTTTTCTTTGATTCCATATTGCTTAGACAATCCAAAAAGTCCATAAAAATGGGAACTCTATTTTATAGACACAAGAATTTTCTCACAAAGCGCGAATCACTTTAATTCAAACTCACCTACTGTCCATCCTTATGCAGCACCAGTCCTGACCCACACTAAAAAAATTGACCTCGACAAAATTCAGTCATGTTATAACAAAGTTGCCAAATTTGCTAACAACTCTACCATCAGAACCCATCACTGCCAGGCACTTAGGGATATTCAATGGCTAGAATTTCTTCATCTACTCACCTACAAACAACTAGTCAGTGCCTTCAACATCCTGAAGTACCCTGACAAAACTCCAGCTCTACAACCACTATTTTCCTACTATTCTACTAATCGTCCACTTCATTCTACCAATAAATCTCTCCTCTGCATAACTAGTGCCAACAATACTGCAGGGAAAGCTCTATACTCTCATACCATAGCTAAAAACTGGAATAACCTTCCCTCTTCTATAACTTCTTCCTCTACCATCAGACAATTTAAAAATCACTCAAATCACAACTCAGGAAAACCTGGATTTGCCCATGTATAACATAAAGATGACTGTATTTCTTATTCTGCTTTGCCTCCTTCCTAATCTTCTTACTGTTGAAATAACACAAGATTATAAGGTCTAGACTTGTAGACTTGTAATTATTTCGTAGTTTATTGGGACAGTTTAAGCTCACTATTTTTATTATGCATGTCTGTGCAATCATTGTCTGTCTATTTTTGTTACTTAATCTATCTAATTGTGGAGCTTTTCTCCCCGGGCCTCCACTGAAAGTGGACCTGGTCCAGTTAGATTATCCCAGTTAACAAATGTAAAATAAAATAAATAAATAAAATAAATAAAAATAAATACGTTGCACTATCAAGGGCAATTGCAGCACCTCTATCAGAAATCTGAACTGCTATTGATAATGTATTGGGGAATTTCCAGAACTGTGCTAAGTTCTGCAAATGTTAACATACATAGGTACCACCCTGGGAGGGAGAATACAGAAAATTATTGAACTACATTGTGTTCATTAGCTTTGCATTAATGCAAACTGTAATGCTTTAGGCCCTGATTAATGGCATAAACATAATGATGTCAACGTTGCAATACCATATAAACAGTGGCAGTGCTAAATACACATATTCTGTGCAGCTTAGACTGTATACTTGAAAGCTGGTTGCAATCAAAGCAGCACCTACAAGACTCTGTCTTTCCTGAAATTGACTATCTGATGAGGTTGCCATGGTAGCAAAACTTTCACCAATATCAGTTCCCCTCCTCCCAACAAGGTTTTTGGCTGTTCTTGAATGTATCAGCTAAGAAATGTTCAGAACCGACCTTGACAATTTCATTTAAGTTGCACAGCATTCCCACATCACAAGAAAGGTATACAGAACATAGTTTTTTTTTTTTTGCAGAATGGATACCTTTTCAATTTAACAGCCATAAGTTTTATTTATTTTATTTATTTAGTTTGCTTGTTTACTAGGGTGGTATACTGATCATAACAGATAATTTGCGGGCACAGCCCTGGTGAAGAAATTCATAAAAAAAAAAAAGGAAAAATAACAAATTCACATAGTGATCACAGAAAGTAAATAATACCACAGACAATTGAAACAATATGTACATGTTCATAACAGAGTAGAAAAGCAAATGTCAATTAATTTTAGTAGTAAATATGAGAGGGGAACAGTAAGTGAAAATAAAGGGTCAAAGTAGAAGCAATGCAGGTGAGGAGGTAGTTAGGTTATGTATTCAGTGGAAAAGCACTTGCAGTCAGATTTTTAAGGGCGGTATCAATTGAGTTATGTAGGGAGACGGAAAACATCTTTTAGGTGAGTTGAGAAAGACTGCTGGAGTTTGGGTGTGAGAATGGACAAAGAATGGTTAGTACACGGCAGTTTGATCTGGGGGGTCTGGAGTGAAGGAATTCATTGGGGCAGGTTGCTGAGGTTGTAGAGTGTGGTTTTATTATGAAGTTTGCCTGCAGGAAGTGGAAAGGCACCTAGTTGAAGTAGTTTCAAAAGAAGCAGTCCCTGCAGGAGACTCATAGCCATTTGGATTTTGACAGGGTGATGAAGTGGTATTCCGGGGGGGATTAGAAATGATTCAGCAGATTGTATTTTTAATGGACTATAGAGTGGACAAATGTTTTTAGATGTTGTGGCTATCACGGGGAGCCCATACTCAAGTCGAACAAGGAGGACTCCTTTGCCTATTGCAGTTCTAGATAGTTTGGAGAGAAAGGGATACTTGTAAAACTACATGACCAATTCTGGTCTTTCAGAAGTGACCCACCTTGTAAAGCTACATGACTGTACCTCATATATATTGTAAAATAAAAAACAGTATTCCTGTATGCCTGAAACATGCATGTTTATATTGTATTCTATTATATTTTGTTATAAAATTTTTGTTAAGCTCATTTATATATTGTTAGCAATGTACTACTTAAACTAAGTTTACTGCTTGTACCTTAATAATGTTCTTTTTGTTGTGGAGCTTTTCTCCCCAGGTCTCCCCTGAAAACGGGTTTTTAACAACCCAGTCGGACACTATCCAGTTAACAAATGTAAATATATAAATAAATATATTTTTCAGGACCAGAATAAAAGTGAACTTTTCCTTCTCCTGGAATTTTCAATGTACTTTTAGAAGTTAAGTGACTAGTCTCACCATAAATGTAAGTACTTAAAGGATACAGTTGTTTCTTTTGGAGAACTATTGAGATCTGCAATGCTAACATTTTTCAGAGTTTTTTTCAGCTTTTGTGAGGTTCCAAGAATCATACTTTTTGTTTTTGGAGGGGTTTAGGAGTCGCTTATTGTCATTTAGCCAAGAATTAAAGAGTGAAAGTCAGACTGAAGCTGGGTTTGAATAGCTGAATGTGTGGGACTGGATCGAAGAATAACCACATCATATGTATAAAGAGAGATAGGAAGGTTATGGAGATCAGAGGTTAATAAAGACTGAAAACAGTGTGGTGAGTATGGATTCCTGGGTCAATCCTCCATTAAGAGGTGCCGGATTTGATAGGGATAAGCCATTTTGATTTTGAAATACCTATTTGTTAAGAAATATTGGAACCAGGTAACAGTGTTGGCTTTAATCCTGACTTCTCGGATGGAGTGAAGGAGCAGGAAATGTCAATAAGATCAAAAGCTTTGGTAGGGTCAATGAAGAGAGGTCTGGAAATATTTCCTTTATCCACATTGAGAAAGATCTCATCTGTAAGTGAGCACAATACTGTCACTGTGCACCAACCAACACAGAATCCATGCTGTTTGAATGAGGAAGTGGTACTCTTGAATGTAACAAGAACATTGGGAGGCATATGCACTGTACTGATTTCAGTAAAACTTCTTTGGAAGAGGGGGCAGCACTAGGACCAGAGCCAGATTCACCACTAGACAAC
>NC_056725.1:384430556-384503056 GCF_019279795.1 Protopterus annectens
ACATTGTGGTACTTAAATTACAAAGTGCATGATGTTCTATAACAATATAGTAACAGCTATGAATGAAAAATTGTGCTGTGATGTGATTTATATAGATTTAACGACAGCATTTGACAGGGTCATACACGAAACACTGATCAATAAATTAGTACAACTAGGTGTTGATGTACTGTTGATAACATGGATAGCTGCATGGCTTACAAATTGGACATGGCAAGTATTACACACCAACTGGACAGGTGAAATCCTTGATTATAGTCCAGGTGTCCCACAGGGCTCTGTCCTAGGCCCTTACTTGTTTAGACTGTATCTTTCAGACCTAACTTTTTCATTTGATGTGTTCTATAGTATATATGCAGATGAACTGAAATTGGGTAAACTGATTACATGTGTTACAGATAAGGCATGATCTGCAAAATAATTTTACTAAATTGACCATTCGGGCACAGGATAATAAAATGTTGATAAATACATCAAAAACTAAGCATATGACATTTGGGAGACATAAACTGAAAGGTGAATATTTAATACAGCACACAGTGATTGAAACTGTAGACTCATTTAAGGACCTGAGTATATGGGTAGATTCAGCTACGAGTTTTTTTTCTAATCATATCAACCAATTGGCTAATGATAGTTATAGAAGTATAGGTTGCATAAAAAGAATTATAAAGTCTAGGAAATCAAACAAATAATGAAGTAATTGTTTGTTAATTACATTAGACCCAAACTTGAGTATGGAATAACAATATGTAAACCCTATCGGAAAACAAGCATAAATAAACTGGGAAGACTACAGCAGAAATATACCAAGGGCATCCATGGATGTGAAAATCTAAGTTATTATGAAAGACTAATATATCTGAACTTGTACAGCATCTCTTACAGATATTTAAGAGGAGATCTTATTCAGGTATATAAGGCATTTATGGACAACTACCTCTGGGAATGTTTGGGGTTATCAAAAAGTACTAGAGAATCGTCAGATAACCTATGTAGAAGATTCTATAGGAATGAGAACTGTACTAATTGGTTCTCTGACAGAGTAGCCGATGCTTGGAACAGACTACCAAATTACATTAAAGCAAGTACTAGTTTAGATATTTTTAAGCCTGGACATTTATTACGGGAACAAGTGTTTTGGTATATTGGCAAGCTAGAACGGCATTAATGCCCATGCTTGAAACATTTGTATGTATGTATGTATGTATGTAAGTGCCATGACGTATATGCAAATTATGACAGAACACTTTAAATATTTGTGAGAAACTGAAAGTTATACGAATATCTGAAACACTAAGGTGAAACTCTCAGCATCAGTCTCATTTTATGAACATACACATAACTGCTATATATGCAGCAGTTTTGAAGACTGATCTCATAAAAACATAATATGTATCTGAAGAAACCATGCACTCAATAAAAACAGAACCTCATGATATATACATAACATTTTATGCTGGCCTCGCACTGACTACAGTAAAACAGGCATAAATAATCAACATTCCATGGCAGTACAGAAATTCTATAGCAGGAAATATCTGTGACTAACAGTGAATAAATGCAGACTCAAATCTTATAAGGAAGACAATGTGAACAAGGAACCCAAACATCTCAGTAAATGTTGACTCCACGCACTACTGCCCTGCCTGCCTGGGACCAAAATTAGGGGCATCTACACTTGGTTGTAAAAATTAATTAATAACAATATATATAAAAGAAGAAGCCTGAATAATGCTCATACATCCTCAGTCTCATAGGTGCATTTTCAGCAGGGGCCTTGGACTCTACCATTGAGATGACATATTGGGCAACTGCATTATTCACATAAAGCTAATAGTAGATTGCTGTTCAAGATGTTATTGTCAATTTTCTTAGAATATTGATGAATCCAAAAAGATGGCTCGTACCAGTTGCAGGCAAACGTTTTATTCAAAACAGTAGTGAAAGCATGTAAGCGCTTTCGTTCCAAGTTTAAAACAATACAGGAACTTCATCAGACAAGCTAAAAAGAGCTAAAGCTGCATTTAAATAAAGCAAGGCATATTACATCATTTCCTCTTTGCAAACTTAAAGGGAAATCATACATTTAACCAAAGGCTATGGTCCTGGATATCAAATGTAAAAATGTTATATGTTGTTGCACAGTGTAAACAAATTACTAGTGTAGTGTTTAAAAACATATAATAAAGGCATATTAGAACATATTAAACATTGCATAAATATAAACATATGATTATACGGGTGCTTCAAAGGGCATGAAGTTAAGCACTCATAACATACAGGTTCCTATGTAAAAAAAGACCAAATTAAAAATGTATCAACATTTATCATACCCATTCGATTCTAACTAATTTACTTTCACATCTCTAAAGTATGTCATCATACTGAAATGGGCAAGACTGAAAATAAAAAAATAAAATAAAAAACTGTGCTAAAAGCACTGTGTTTAAGTCAGTGGGTCAAGATGTAAACTTGTGTGTGCATGTACTCTAAGTTAATTCTAGGTTCATAGTCACATGAATTGTTATAAAGCAATGGACGTCCACATTTGGGAACAAAGGGATGTCTTATCTATTGAACGCCTTAAGCTTTAGAAGGCTAGATATAGATATAGATAAGTGATCATTTAAGCCTGGCCAGTGTGTGGAATCTAGCCTTATCTGCCAAATAATTTGGCTTTTTCTAACAGGTAAGGCCAGGCTCCTCCTCTTAATGAAGGAGATATTGTGTCCAACACAACAAACTTGAATTTGTGGTCAATGTATTTTGCCAGAGCATTGACTACACAATGGACTCTAATGTTTCGAAGGTGTTCCCCTATTCTACTTTTTAGTTTCCGCTACGTTTTGCCAATGTAAAAACATGGGCAAAACTCACAGAGGGCACAATAAACTACCTTCTCGGAATTACAGTTGAATTTGTCCTTAATCCTTAATTTCATGCCGTTTACAGTGGTTTCGTTTCCCTCTAATATGTAGGGGCAACACTTACATGAATCACACTTGTGCATATAGCCTGCCTTATGTGGTTTCTCTTGGTGTTCTAGTAGGGATTTCATGTTTTGCCCTTTACAGAAAACACAAGTGGCTTTATTCCCCAAAATGGTTCTCAAATCTGTTTAATTTGTTAACAGTTTCCAGTTCTTTTCTAGGATGTTCTTAATAGAGTAGGCATCAACTGAAAAGGTAGTAAGAAAATAAGATTTAAACAAGCTAGTATTATTTGTCTCTGTCGTTGAGACAACTACATTTGAGGTAGATTCAGTCATTACACTCATGGTGGAATAAGGGATTGAATGGTCGCTAGAGGGCACTTCTGTGTCCAGGAGGGGAATAAAGTAGCCACTCTCTC
Source organism: Protopterus annectens (assembly GCF_019279795.1). Taxonomy (NCBI): domain Eukaryota; kingdom Metazoa; phylum Chordata; order Ceratodontiformes; family Protopteridae; genus Protopterus; species Protopterus annectens. The sequence goes on from NC_056725.1 coordinate 384,433,911, forward strand.
GTTTAACCAGGACTTCATTTTTAATGTTGTCAACTAGGTTTTGTGGATAACCTCTTCTGAGAAACGTATTATACAAGTTGTCACATTCATCCAAAAAGGCCCCTTTTAGTGAGGTCATTCTGGCAGCTCTAACAAATTGGCCTTTCAAGATGCCCCTTTTCTGTGTAAAAGGGTGGCAGCTGGTAAAATGTAAGAAATTGTTAGAGTATGTACTTTTGCGGTAGATCGCAGATGTGAATCTCTTGTTGACTATGTCTTTTTTAAGTAGTACATCTAAATAGACCATTTGTGTCTCACTGATGGTGTGTGTGAATCTTAAAAAAGAAGTTGAACTATTAATATATTCCAGAAATTGGTCAATCTGCTGTTTAGGACCATCCCAAAGAATAAAAATGTCGTCCAAAAAACGTGTACATGTGATAGAATGGGAAAAAATGGGGATTTAATAAGATGTTTTTTCTCCCATTGTAACATTACAATATTGGCATACATGCCCCCACACGCTGAACCATTAGCCACACCTTCAGTTTGGACATAATAGTTCTTGTCAAATAAAATGAAGTTGTTTTTCAGAATTATGTCCAATAAATGTCATTATAGTTGAAGAAATATGGTGTAATTTATTCCTTCCAGTACATCTCCCATTGGGTTTGGCTTGAGCCTTTAAAAAATGAAGTTATCACCTTACAGATCAAACAAATATTCATATCTCTGGAACCATAAGTGTTACTAGAAACTGTAAATGCCAAACTTTTGAGGATAAGTTCATTCAGTTTGATGTTTTAAACTGGATTTTAAAAGCCAAAATAAAGGCAGTATATATTAATTTTGTAATGTTGTATAAACAGTTTATGATATCTCAGTAACCATTCAATCAAGACACATACTGCTAGCAGGATATTCTTCATACAGGTGTGAGCTTTCATATGAGGCTATGCAGGTCTGTCTGTGTTAACTGAATGCTAAGATATTTAGAGAAATATGAAAATTATTACAATACAAATAAACATTGTACAAATAATATTCATTATCTCTTTTCTGCATTAGACAAATATCAATGCAGTTGTGTTTGCCATCATGTAAGCTTTAAGATGAAATCTTCTGATACCTTGTGTGCAGCATGGTTTTGAAATTATTATATGAACAAGCAATATTTGATGCCTAGAGGCATCAGTAGGAAGTTACTGCAGAAACTTGGCTGTTATTAGTTAAACAAGATAAAAAAGATTAAGAAATTCTCCTACCTGGATACAAAGTCATCAGATCAGACAGGAAAAACAATAGGGCAGGCAGAGTGGTAATATTTTATAAAAACACTATTAATCTCTCTCTCTCTCTCCATTCCATTAATCCCACTAGAATAAAAATATTGAAGTTCTCATATCAGCACTGAAAATCAAAAAATGAAAGATAATAAACATAGTAGGGATTTACATATCAATTAATAACGATATAGATGAAAAACTATTTTCTTAGCTCTCAAATTCCACCCATCGGAAAACTTTAATAGTAAGAATTTTCAACACTGAGTGGCAAACCATAACAAATGACTCTACCCAAAATGCCATCATCCTCTTTGGCTTCTATCAATTTAATCTCCACGCCAACTAGATACAACAAAAACCGTAACAGAACACCTACTTTAGACTGGATCCAGACTAACACCTCAAGCAATATAATTTTCACAGGCTCACTTCCTGACACCTTAAGTGACCATCTCCCCACTTTTGCTATCAGAGATCATATCACAATCCACAAATTCCATTGATACAATCATGTATGTAACCCAGAGCCAGATCAAGCACTAGGCAAATTAGCCAGTTTACTACCCACTGGCCAAAGGGGCTGAAGCTGCCATGACAACTTACATTTCTTCTTTAAGAATGCAGAAATATTGCATCCTTAGTAGCATCTGTATGTGCATATTTAGTATGTTGTACCCACATCTAAACAGAGTGTGATTTTTAAGAAACAAGCATTGGGCGTTATGCTGTTGCCAGTTCAGATGAACACTGAGAATGGGTTTTTCATGGAGTAGTAGGTTAGTGAAAGAGTGTGTGTGTGTGTGTGTGTGTGTGTGTGTGTGTGTGTGTGTGTGTGTGTGTGTGTGTGTGTGTGTGTGTGTGTGGCCTCAGTTAGGGATGACAGGTTAGTAACTCATTCAGGCTCAAACCCTGTACCTTCAGTACAGGACCTTAGAGCCTGAATCCTCTACACTAACTGCCAAATTGCATCAGCAAATGCATTTCAAGGACTAATAAGTTTCAGTGCATGTTTAAAGAATGTTAAGGTTTTGCTCATTTATAATGTTTAGCTCCAGTGTATTTTTCAAGGAATGTTGACTTTCTGTGAATTTTCAAGGAATGCTGAGTTTCAAGGGAAGAGACGTTTACTGTTGTTCATGCTGTCTGTTTTCAATGTATAACTGTTTTGTTTAGCAAATGGTCATCATCAGTGTTTGTGCTATAAACTTTAAAAGCTGTGTTAGTAGCACAACAGGTAGAATATGTGCCTTTGGTTCAAAAGGCTGTAGGTAATACTCCCACACCATGTGCAGAGTGCTTATATTGAAGTGCTTCCTTTAAGGGGTGATGTGGTGCTGCACTTCTAAGTGTGTCCTTCTTTGGATGGGATACCAATAACTATGAATCTCTTGCTGGTTTGGCAGCCATTCTCTATTGCAATATTACCAGTTTATCAATTATTTTTAATGTAACATGAGCAGTTTGTTCTTCAAGGGCAGCAGGCACTGAATTTGGACACGAAACACTGAAATGTAAAGTTGTTTGCAAGGAGCAACCCCTTTATTAGTTATAAATCTCTCTGATGTGGAATTATTCAGATTACTTTTACTTCTGCAGAGATTGTGTATACTGACTGATATTGGTGGATTATAATGACAAAAGTTTGAGTGGCCTTTTGTGATTGAACTGTTCTGTAATGGGTAGTTTTGTCCTTATTGGTTCATATGTTTTATTTCATTGCTTACTGAAAAATGTTCAAACCTACAAATTTTAAACAGTCTAACAAGTGGTGCTGTATTATACAAGTAATATAATTTAATACAATCATGACAGTGCGTCAAAGAATAAATACATGCATGTATGCATGGTCCAAACAATGTGTGCAAAGGGCCTATGGTTTGAAAACAGCCTGAAGATAAACTTAATCTGCCACTGGCCAGATGCATTTTCTTTGAATGTCAGTTTCAATGCCATTTCAATGAATGTTAGTTTCAAGGGCAGAGAAGCTTACTGTTTATGCCAAGTCTGTTTTCATTGTGAGACGGTATAGTCTTGTTTAGCAAATGGCTAGCAGTGTTTGTGCTATAAACTTTGAAATAAAAGTTTTAAATGACTAAACATTGTAGAAGTAAAGAAGAAAACATTATGCACACTGACAGGTTTGAGCACTGTTTATGGAAACTGGGGAGAAATAGCCAAGTAATGGGATACTGGAATGGTTGGGCGGGTGTTGTCTGGGGGGAGCTCTGATCCATTACCCTGCCTAGAAACCCACTTGATCATGATCCAGCTCTGACGTAACCTATCCACTTTTCAAACAGACACTAAATTCTAACTTAAAATCAGTCAAGTGGAGCTCTTTAAATACCCTCCAACTAGATTTAAGTGTCCTTGCTCAACACCACTTTTATAAATATTCTAAAAGAACTGGTCCCTATCAGAACTAAAAAGAGTAAAATATGATCCAGCTCAATGGTTCTCATGACAAACTAAACAAGCAATGAATCAAAAGGACGGGGCTTGATACTACTTGAAAAAGAACAAAACTGAAGCAAACCTACTGAAATATAAACAGATGAGAAACTTAGATAAAAGCAAACTCAAATTCGGCATAAAAAAAATCTGTTACACAAACTTCTACCTACTTAATAGTAACCTATTCTGGTCTTCTGTTAATCAGCTGATTCACCCAGGTCAGTCCACTCAACCATCTCCCTCTGTAAGAAATCACTCTCAAAGCATTGCCAATCAATTAAACTCACTATTCATCAACACTGAAGCCTCTCTACTAAAAACACCTCCCCTAATCTTCCCCCATTCACTGAACCTGCTCAACAGAGCAATAGACTGTGTTTCTAGCCCACGCCTACCTCCAATATTCTCCTCAACCACATAACTCTTGCCATAGACAACCTACCAGCAGCCAATGCCATAGCCTATCCTGTTTCCATACTAATCAGCTGATCAATCAGAAAAAGCTATGTTGCAGAGCTCTGAAAAAAATCTTACATATTACCACCGCATAAAGGTGTAAAAGTAGTAAAAAAATGTATCCAAACCCAGCAACTTAACTTTTTCTCTAGAATAAACTTCGCTCTCCAACACAGTGTGGATTTCTTTCACATCACAGTATTAAGTCTGTACTTCTTAACTTCACCACCGTTAACTAAAGCAGAAATGATTGCAGCCTCATATCTGTATTCTTAGACCTATCTAAGGCCTTTAATACTGTACCCCAGCAATGTCTGCCAAAAGGCTCTCTTCTTTAGGAATAGGCCCATCAGTCTCTCTTGGTTTAACAAGTATGGCAGACAACGGACCATAAAATATGTCACAGTGAGTGTCTTCCAAGGTCTATTCTGAGACCAGTTCATTTAAATGTATTTATAAACAACCTCCACCCTGCAAGTAAACATGCTACGGTCATCCAGCATAGAGATGACTCAACTCTAATATGCTCTGCCAAGAACCTGGTAAAACTACAGCAAACAACACCAGAATCCCTTCTATCTATTGAAAATTGGCTCCTTGGCTGACAGTTGCACATAAACCCAAAAAGGCTAAACTAGTTCAACTTACCACAACTGTTCTCATCAGAAGAGTCTCTATGGCATAACCTCTTTCAAGTGTAACAAAAAAAAAAAAGGACGTTCTTTCTACTGGCACACCAACCAGGTGGCCAGATGTGCATGACAACCCCCTCCTCACTCCTGCCCCAGCCATTCAAGTCCCATTTCTGAGCCCTGCCCATAACTCTCAAACATATTTTATTTACAAAAATAATAATTTATTCTTTTAAAATGTAGCAAATAATTGCTACAGTTTATACCCTGCAAACAGCTGCTACAGTGTATACCCTAGAGCACTGAGGTTTGACCAGAAATGCAATACTGTCTTTTAAAAGCTGATACTGGATTAAAGAAATATTGGGATTGGTTGATGGCCGATTGCACCCCGAATACTTTGTGCAGAGGCAGTTGCCCCTTACCCTGCCCTAGCTACACCACTGGAAATTATAAATGACAAAAACTTGACTTCCACCTAAAATAAATATATAAATAAATACAAAAAGAAGCCTTATATAGGACAACAAGAAAACAATTGCCACAACTTACCTGCTCCCCACCCTTCTATATGGTGCTCTGTATTTCATAAATCTGCAAGCCACTCAATACCACCTACTTAAAGAAAGCTAAAACAAAACAGCAAAATTAGCTGCTAAGGTCCAATACAGAGCATACAACTGCTTAGCTCTAAAGCAGTTTCAGTGGACTGAACTGCAACATACTCTAATCTTCTCTCAACTAAGCATTACATGCAAACTAATCTACAAATCATGTAAATGTACCAGCATCATCAACATAATTCATCACTACTCCACCAAGATAAACGTCTCCACAGACAAAAATCTATTACTAGTCACAAAATCTAATAGCTCTTCAGGAGACTCTTTCTACTCCTATGCATCCAAAACCTGGAACTCCATCCCACTCACCCTAAAACAAACCCAAAACCTCTTAACCTTGAAACAACGTCTAAAACAATGCCTGATGGAAACAGTCATATCTATGTCATTCACCAGGGTAATATCTCAACTCCTTAAGACCCTCTATTCCTCATCCTCCAAATACTATAGATAACCACCCACACAAAATAATTATGGACATTCTTTATCCTACCCTCTTCTGGCTACCAGCCTTTTATCTTCAAATCTTCTCTAGCCACCCCTCCCATACATTTCTCTTAACCCCATTAAACCATCTCTCCCACACACCTCATCAAACTGACTTCACTAAGCTCTTCCATCCTTCAGCTCAGAATATCTGCATTTATTAAAGGTTATTCGATTGTACTTCACATCTATTCTTCTTACAATTTATTAGTCCGCCATCTATTTACCACCGTTCTTCTGTACCTTTAAACTACTCCTTGTATCCCTTTTACCCCACCTACAGCAGCCATATCACTCATCCCTGAATGCTATAAATAAGCCTAAAAATAAAAAGCAATGTTAATAATAGTCAGTATTGTGGTTGTTCTACTTATGTGCTGTTATAGCAATAACCCACGCCTGGGTGTGGGTAATGCGGGATTTACCCATGGTTGGCGTGGTTTGGTCCTGAGGGACCAAACAAAGACAACCGTGGGTAAATCCGCATTACCCACACCCAGAAGTGGGTTATTGCTATTATACTATGACATTATTTAAGAAAATAAATAATTACTTTTCTTAAATAATGGCATTGTATAATGCCTCTTTGCTGCCCTTCCGCAGCTGTCTGGTATCCGCGGCAGTTCTGATGTACTGCGATGCCTCACGCAGTACATCAGAGTTGTGGCCAAAAGCAATGGAGAAAGCAAGATCTCCATTGCTTTTACTGTTCGCTATGTTAAATGGGTTTAACATAGCGAGACAGCTTTAAAATAAGCAACGGAGATGTCCATTGCTTATTTTAAAGCTGTCTCGCTATGTTAAACCCATTTAACATAGCGAGACAGGTTTAAAAAAAAGCAACGGAGAAAGCAAGATCTCCATTGCGTTTTACACTGTGTCGCTATGTTAAAGGAGTTTAACATAGCGAGACAGCTTTAAAAAAAGCAACAGAGATCTCCGTTGCTTTTTTTAAACCTGTGTCACTATGTTAAACTCTTTTAACATAGCGAGACAGTGTTTTAAAAGAGACTTATACTAATGGAAAAAGTCCGGGCGACCGGACCTTTTTCCATTAGTATAAGTCGATTTACAATGTGCATGCTGGCCAATCAGCGTGCACGTTTTGGAATATTAATGGGGGGTCATGGTATAATAATTATTCACCCATACTTTACTCTCTTCTCTCTTGTTGCTGATGTAAAGCCTTTAGCCATGTGTGTAACATACACAAAGCAAATAAGATATCTCTGTACTGCAATAGCTCTGCTTAGCTGTTTTTAATGTTCAAGATATTTTATTTCTTTTCTCTTTTGGTTTAATAGGAAAGCCTACTTACTCATTGCTGTAACATACACATTTTGTCTTCTAACCATTAACTGACAGTTGTTTATAATGGTTTTATTAGACTTGTACTCCTCTTTCTTACTGTAACATTTTGTAAACTTAATGTATGTATTTTGTGCAGTTCTTTTCTTCCCAAGCCTCTTCTGAAAATGGGCCTTGTGCCCAGTCAGACTATCCTGGTAAACAGATGCTAATCAATAAATAACAAATAAATTAAGGATAAATATCTATAGGTGGATAATTATTACATTTTCTTTAAAATAAACAAAGATACTGACATGAGATATGTGTTGTGTTTCAGAATCATTGGCATACGTTTAGGAAGGCTAGATTTTCAAACATGATACTTTCCTAAGTTATCTTCAGTTTATTTCACATGTTTATCCAAGGATGTGTGATATAAGAATACACCAAGTCTCATATACCCTGAACTCTTTCTTGCACCAGTACTGTAAATTACTATTACCACTATTTTAAAGCAGGACTGGCTGTACTTTTCATTTTCTTTCAGTAAAATATGTTTGTTTATTAACCAGATAGGTAGAATGATCTAAGGACTTTGTTTGCTACAACACAAGTCAGAGTTGAAGCAAGCATCGTGAATAAAAAAAAAAAAATACAAGTCTAGCATAACATAAACATACCTCAGTTCACACAACATTGTGTAACAGTGTGCACCAATCAAAAAGGTGACTAGCCCAACAACAAAAACATGAATTCAGATAATATCTTAATATCCAATAACATTCAGTCAGAATGAGACACATGACTCCACAAGTTGTTGCGTCTTTTGGCTTTTCCCGGTTAGGGGTCGCCACAGTGGAACTCTGGTCGGCTAATGATTGGCAGTAGATTTTTACGTGCTGAGTTGCCAGCCCTGACACACAACCTTCAACAGGGTTAATCGTTATATGATATGCCAGCTAATCTAGCCAACAACCTTAAACTGTGTTCATTTATTAAAAAGTTTAAGTACATTTAGTAATGCAGTCATAGATCACTTGCAGATAATTCACAAAAAAATGACCATAACGGTCCCTAATTTTGTTAATAAAACTTTACTGCAGTTTTATTAAAGTAATGCCATAACTGTGAGCATTGCACACACACACACACACACACACACACACACACACACACACACACACACACACACACACACACACGCTGAGCCATAGGCTAAATCTGTGTGAAAAATACCAGTTCATTTAACATAATGCCATTCCCAAGGAAGTAGTGATCATACACGTAGCCTTTCAAGTGTACCTCATTATGAGGAACATTTCTCATTTGAGTCTGAAAAAGTTTGTGTTCTTCTCAGTTCCACATTGAAAGGGTCTGTCAGACATTCGGTGTCAAATACTTGTTTTAACTGATACCCAGAATAAATTATATTAAATAATAGTAATTCACCAAAAGAATGGTTTACAAGAATAAGATAGCACATTTTAACAATCCAGTGAGATTCTAAGTTGAAGCTGTTAGCAAGCTATTAGCAAGTGCTCCACATTTTGCCCATTTGTTCCACATTATGAGAGGAAGTGTTCCACATTTTGAAGATGGAAGGTTGGGAGCTATGTCCATACAATTAAGTAACAAACTCAGGCAGAATGCAATCAGCTTGCAGTATGTTGATCTCCCAACATGCTGTCTACATTCACTTAAAATGTAAATTCCTTGAGGTGCTGGTATATCATACCAGGCTGCAATTACTTAAGGAGGTGGTTAGCTAATATGGGCAAAGCTGGGTCTAACACAGCGCTCCTTCAGAATTTGCCTAAGGTCCCATGTTAGCTGGGGGGTCCCATCACACTGATATTAAAAACCTTATGGTAATTGCTGCTGTTGCTGTATGGGTTATTGATGCACAGTCATGGTGGACAACTTCCATCATTGCATAACAGTGACTGAATTTTAAAAATTAAGTATTTTGCTATCATTTTTGAAAAGCAACTTCAAAGATATTATGTCCAGCATAGCATTGTTGTTGCCAGCTGCATCTGGTTGGTCTGCCATTATCTGCCTGAACTAATATTATGAATGAGTCTGACCACAGTTTTTCCACATGGAGCACTGGCAGTATCGTATTTTGTCCTGTGAGTATCCCACATACTGATGTGCAGAAGGCACCCATGACATTACTTGATACAATCTAGACACCTCACAAAAGCAGAATCATGACCATCTTGATAGTCAACCATCTAAAATTTGATGTACTGGCTCTGCTTGTTAAAGAAAGTGAGGCCCAAGATGATATAATGAGATGGCAGCTTCCTATCCCCAAGAAACAAGGAAAATATGAGAGTAAACCCACTGCCTTTCTACAAAGAAAAGAGGCATCACGGCCTCTTTATGAAGCAATGTCGTGACTTGCTCCAAAAGATTTCTGGAGATGGGTTAGTTTCTGAAAGGTGTTGCAATTATTCATCTGCCATTCAGTCACCAGGAACAAGTATATCTATATAGGAAAAAATGGAACATTTTGCCATGTGAACATCTGAATGGCTGATCATATTTGTGGTGATTACATAGCTGTTAGCATAATGGTTAAGGTCTTTGCCTCCCATATGCACAAAGTACAAGGTTCGATCCTGACCTCTGACCAATGTCTTTTTGAGTATGCTTGTTCTCCCTGCATCTATGTGGGATTCCCCCACTTCCGAAATACATGCTGACTGTTTCCATCTCATACTCACCAATGAATGGAGCTGTGAACAGCAGCACAGACTCTTCATGGTGTCCTATAGGTGAAGAGCTGTATAGACCAACCGCTTTGGGCATCTACTGTGGTACGCAGTAACTTTAAGATAGGAGAACACAGATCACAGAATGCATGCTGTTGCAGGCCTAACCACTTGACGGTGTAAAATATGGCAGAATACATTTTATTTCTGTTAAGTTTCATTAGGGAAACTATAGAAGCAATGGATACTAATGAGGACTGGAAGGAGGCAACAATAAAGCCACTGAATCTACCATATGGGAATAACAGGTCTGTCTCTTGGGCAGCAACACGAGTGGAAACTGTCAATGTGCCAAACACATTCTTTTTAAATGCCATTCATTCTAATACTAATGGCTGCAAATGACTTTCAGCATTCTTTGAGGCTGTACTTTATGCTCTTAGACCTGGTATATATAAGGAAGGTGTATGGGGTCTCCGCCCTTGGAGGTCCATAGGGTGTTGTCCCCCCCTGCAAAAACACTTTTTTTTGTTTGTTTAAGGGTTTTTTTCAGAAATTTTGGTAGTGACATGAATCTGAAGAGTTATTTATGAATGAAAGATTAAAATGTCACCGACAGTCTTGTCTTATCTTACTGAAGCTGCCAAAATACAGCTCTGTGTTGGTGCCTGGTTTTAGTGCCTTGTAAAATAAAAGTTTGGTTACTGCACATAAACTTTGCAGATTATTAGCCTTCTCAGCAGTACATTGTGCATAAACTAATAAAGTAACTTATTTATATAAGAAACGAGACGTACAACAACACTGTACAGCTTGCAGGACTTACTGTTTTCAAGTTTCTTTTCAATACAACATGAATGATGTTCTCCATGAAACAGCTTTAACAGATCTCAGTAGATCTCCTGAGAAATCAGATTACATCTCACATATATACATTTTTATGAAAGCAGTCTTTTGGGAACTCTCAAACTCACTTAGGGAGTCTTTGCTGTTTGAGAATGTTTCTTTGTGAACATGCAGTCTTTCGATGATGTCATGCAGTCTGCTAACTAAACTTTTTAGGGAGTCTTTCCTGTTTCAAAGCAGTCTTCCAATGATGTTTATGCAGTCTGTTAATAAGCTCCATTGTGTTCTTGTTTCAAGGTGAATTACGTAAGAGTTCACTAAGTTGTACTTTGTCTCCAACTTTATTTCTTCCTCGCACCTGGGTTCTTATCTTCATAGGTTGGTACTAGGCTATCAGCCCTAAGGCCTAAGCCTAGCCATAACAATTCCCTGGCTATTTCTTCCCACACTATTTACTTCCCTGGACCCATGTCATCATTTCGGACAGCCAATTGCAGATGCCTAGTAATAATGCGATTTTTCTTATTATCGCGAGCTGCATTACCAGCCAACTCTAGAATTTCTGCAGTTAGATATTCAAGTACCGCTGCCAAATAGACAGGTGCTCCAGCCCCAACCCATTCCATGTAATTGCCCTTTCTGAGCAGTCTATGGACACGACCCACCGGGAACTGCAGTCCAGCTCATGATGAACGAGTCTTAGCCTTTGCACGGGCCTTACCACCAGTCTTTCCACCACATCCAGACATCGCACTTAATAACACCTCCAAATATTATGTCCAAATATTATCTGTAAACCTTGAAGCTTGCATTAAACACTGAACATTCAGCTTATTTTTGTCAGTTTCTCAAGTTGTACCGGACATCCTGTTACATTGCATGAATGCCATTATTTTTATTTATTTGATTTTTTCCTTGCTTTTCAGCCGAGAACAGTTTAACCCTTTCATATACGTATGCTAGCAAACAGCATGCGTCTGACTGCATTACTCCTACATATGTTATAGCAACAGAAGTGTACATTTCTAAATATATCTAACAATTCCCTCTGTTCTTTTTTAAATACAAAACTGTTTACATTGGTATATACTCTTTGGTATTATGATTTACGTGAAACAGATTAGGAAACAAAACCTTTAGATTTCTTTTGATGGAGCAAGTTAACAGTTTTATATTGTCAACACAATGATAACAAGCATTACTACTAGAACTGGATGAACTATTTAACAACTTTTTTTCTGTTGAAGACCATCCTGTAAAAATGTTTTATCAGTTATGAGCTGTATTTTGCAATTGCTGAATATGACTCTATACAGTGATGCTCTATACAGCGACTTTACATTTACAAGTCTTGTGAATTTTATTGCAAAGGCATTGCAATCTTGTTTTTTGAATAAAAACACGTCATAAATGTCAAGCTTTGACTTGTTACTATAAATATAAATGAACTGAGTAGTAATTTCTGTGAACAGTTTAAAACTTGAATGCAAAATTGTCAATTTACACAGATACAAAACATGGTTTATACACTGAAGAAAGCTGTTTACATATTAAACCATTTACTGTACAGCAAACGCTTGCTTGTACAGAATGTTTTTGTATTTGTACATATATGGCTGTGATGTACACACTCAAGTCTAGTTTACAAACTTAATATTTAATTGAAGCCTGCTAATTAAACATTACTGAAACATTATTTTTGTCTCACTACCATACATGTTGATGGTACCCTAATCACTTAATGACAATAAAAAGGCATGTTTGTCTTTTAATTACTGAATTATTAACACAGACCAATGTTTTTACTTATACCTTTATTTTAGTCTCTTCTTCAGTACTGTTTATACAGTTAGTGTAAAACTGAAAACTGTTTCCCCCTATAGTAAACAACATTTTATTGTAGTATTGTTTATTTACTTTATGCTGTGATAATTTAATGTATTCCTGCTCTTTGGCTGTTAATCAGACTGTGACACTTTGGTTTTACACATTTTCTTTATTAGGTTACTAACAACCTGTGGACCATTGTCTGATCTCATAATTTTTGGCCATCCCCAATAAAAGAAAATATTTTTTATAAAGCTTCTGCTTTTGCCTGTGCTATCACAGTTTTAGTAGGAATTGCCTTTACCCATTTTGAAGACATTTACTGCTATTTGGCAAGGGACCATCATAATTTATTTTAACTGCATACCATTGCCCATTTACTGTCTGTACGTAGAGTAACTGAGTTTTTTTTTACTTTTAGCATTTACCTGCAAACAGATTATTAATGACATGTATGCACAACTGTGATGTTTTATTACAATTATCAAGCAGGATTTCTGTAGACTTTCTTGCTTTTTGCTTAGTGTCACATGTGAATACTCAACAATTATGTTTTAGTAACAACAATCTTTTAGAAAAACACAAGGCAACCTGGCATGGCAACCAGTCTTGGTTTCTTGACCTTATAAATTTCAGTACCAGTAACATTTTATCTCATACATTTCTTGTAACTACCCATTCCAGCCTGGAAGATTCGAGCTCACATGAAACAAAATTTCTTTTTGCGCATTTCAGACTCTGTAAAACTATAATACATCTCTTAACCCCTTCAGCACTTTACTTTACCTTCAGTCATTTGCTAATACACTTGCAACTTGATATTAGAATACAGTTGTAAAACACTTAGAACTATAATAAGTATTTGTAATTTGCCTATCTATGCATAAATTTTAAACTTGGGTTTTATTTGTAGTATTATGTACTCAATACAATTTTATATTACTAAGGCTGCTTTTGAATACTGTTTTTACTGGAGTTTCTGCTATTTTTGATGCTATTATACAATTACAAAAATATTGTAAGAAACAAAATAGACATTGTCTTAACTAACACATGCTTAAAACAGATATATTTACATTATTTACATTTGCTGTTGTCTGCCTTTTGCTTTTGTGCATTTTAAACAGGTGCACTTTAGGTGAAAAGAAAATACATGCATGCCAGTCTTGTGACCTGATGTCTTTACTGTGTTTAGCTACTCTCATTTTATTTATATGCCTTAGAACTGTTCTGTTATTTAAAATGATTATTTAGCTATCAGAACAGTGTCATACATTTTACATTACTGTTTAACCGATGTGTCTTGCTTTAACTGAATGAAAGCTACATTAGATTCTGCTGTGTACACTTAACCATTTTCTAAATGTAGAACAGTATGCCGTACATTATTTTTTATTAGTGTAGTAAACTGCTGTTGCTTTAACTCTTTACTAACCAGATTCTTTCTGTCTTGTGATTCTGCATGGGCTGAATAATATGTCTCAGTATTCTGTTTTGCTGACTTGAAAGCTCTTATGCACTTCTGAAAAAGTGTTTGCATGTGTTGTCTAAACTTTTTGAACACACTCTGTCTCTTAGAAGTTTATTAAATCTTTCTCTCAGTTCACCATGAACCTCATATCTGTTCTTATCGGTGTTGTACTGTGTAGTGGTTTTATGACACTTTTGTCTAACAAGATGTATAGAAAATTCTGTCAATAACTGACTTAACTGCTTTTGTAACGCTGAAATTAACATTTTACACATGGTAACAGGCCATAATGCAAGTATATGACCCTTATCTGGTTGTTTACCATTATGACATTGCACACAGAAAGCAGGTTTATATGACTAGCACAATAAACATTTACTGTCATACCAATCATGTTGCTGTTTAAGAGACCAGTCAAACGTAATGCATTTACATATTTCCCGATGGTCAACTTGCCCTAATAAGGTTTTACACTTGCTAATATGCTGTTTACACAACTTCTCTAGTCTATCTAAAATTGACACATTAATAGTCATACTGTGTCTACTACCTTTACTATCCTTAATGGCATTCATGCTGTCAAGTAAAAACATTTTTTTTACCAGTGTCCATGTTGAATTCAGCTGGCCAGTTCCGAGCACCATAGATGGTTGGAAAACCTTTGTAGTTACTTGAAAAACTGGTGATATGAATTTGGCAGTGTCAAATCCGAACTTGAAGTCTTCACCACCCTGGAGAATATATGGCACTGCTTACTTCCTGCATGGCAGTCCTTTCTCTGGATTCAGACATCTGAGGAACTATACTGTTGCAAACTGTGGAAATTGAAGTGCTCCTATTCTGGACTCAGTCACGTACATAAATGTTAGTTACTGCGCTTTTACTAAAGTGACCTTATGCAAGGCACAGGCACTACTTACTCTCCCTGTGTTCGGATACAGGCTAGGCTTGCCATTGAATAGTTATTTAAAATAAAAGATTAAAATGTCACCAACAGTCTTGTCTTATTTTACCTTACCTTACTGAAGCTGCCAAAATACAGCTCTGTGTTGGTGTCTGGTTTTAGTGCCTTGTAAAATAAAAGTCTGGTTAGTGCACATAAACTTTGCAGAGTATTTACCTTCTCAGCAGTATATTGTGCAGAAACTAATAAAGTAACTTATTTATATAACAAATGAAATGTACAACAACACTGTACAGCTTGCAGGGCTTACTGTTTTCAAGTTTCTTTTCAATACAACATGAATAATGTTCTCCATGAAACAGCTTTAACAGATCTCAGCAGATCTCCCAAGAAATCAGATTACATCTCACATATATGCATTTTTATGAAAGAGGTCTTTTGGAAACTCTCAAAGTCACTTAGGGAGTCTTTACTGTTTGAGAATGTTTCTGTCTGAACATGCAGTCTTTCAATGATGTTATGCAGTCTGTTAATAAGCTCCTTTATTTTCTTGTTTCAAGGTAAATTACGTAACAGTTCAGTAAGTTGCTCTTTGCCTCCAACTTGGTTTCTTCCTTGCACCTGGGTTCTTATCAGTAAACCTTGAAGCTTGCATTAAACACTGAACATTTAGCTTACTTTTGTCAGTTTCTCAAGTTGTACCAGACATCATGTTACATTGCATGAATGCCATTATTTTTATTTGATTTTTTTCCTTGCTTTTCAGCTGAGAACAGTTTAACCCTTTAATATATGTATGCTAGCAAACAGCATGCGTCTAACTGACTTTATTATTCCTACATATATTATAGCAACAGAAGTGGAAATTTCTAAATATAACTAACATAATCCATACAGGGATACTTTCATATTGTAATGCCCTACCTGAAAAAAAAACAAACCAAAAAAAATGAGGTTCGCAGGAATGGTATCAACACCTTTTAAGACATTTAGAATGATACAGGTGTTGGTTACGGTAACAGCTTATTGCTTAAGATCCTAGATATACAAACCTACAACAGACTTTCACAACAGATATACGTGAAAACAATAAAAAAAGAAAGGAAAAGTATTTAAAAAAGTGTAACCTACCCCCTTTTAAAATGAGCAACATAGGCACTCTGTAGTGCTGCTTCCAAGAAAAAGCCAAGTTCATATTCCTGAGCTGTTGTATTACTTTTGGGATTCTTTGAATGTGACTGGGCAGTACTGAATGCCTACAAGAGAAAACATAAAATGCAATGATACAACAGTACATGGAGCATATTGATCATGTTATTAAACTGATAAAAAATTACTTTTGCTGTAGCCCAAAGTATCTAATGACTTTTATAGCTGATAAAAGCTTTATAGGAGCCCAAAGTGTTTAACTAGTAATAAATCTGGGTAGGTAAACCTCTCCATGTATTACAAAGAATTCTGACTGGTCTAACACCCTAACAATTTGTTAATGTGTTATCAAAATGGATTCATGAATTCTGTTGCTGACGTAAACTTCTTGAATCCATTTGTTAAACACAATTAACAACTTGGTTATGATAGGTCACCCAGTCATAATGCCCTATGGTACAGCTAAATTACCGTACAACAGAAGCAGTGAAAATAAGAAAAAAGTAAAACTGGTTTAGTGACATACAAGAATGAGTTTCCAAGCAGTCTGTTCCTAGACAAGCTTATGACCCATGCTACAAATAACCATAACCCAATTCAAGTGCAACTTGGGGAATCGGAAAGTCATCCCTGGTTTGGCACCTAAATCTCTAATGCAAACAAGTAACCTGTAAATGGTTCATCTCACAGGCCCATGCTTACACAGAGATTTTGGATGCATGACTAAGCTTAAAAAGGCCTTTGTAGTTGTTAGCCTAGTAAATACCTATGAACCTATGAAGTGGACAACATAGGTTCATAGGCTGGTACTAGACTATTGGCCCTAGGGCCTATACAAGCCTAGCCATAACAATTCCGACTATTTCTTCCCACAATATTTACTTCCCTGGACCCCTGTCTAGCAGGGTGACTGACATGATTTCCAGGGTGAATTTCCTATCTCCTATCCAATCGTCAAGGTTCCTTTTGAAGAGGGTCAAAGAGGCACTCTGCTTGACATGTATGGGCAGTCTATTCCAGAGTCTGGGTAGTCTTTGTGTCAGGAACCTATGCCTCCAGCATGTTTTGTTCATTGTGATGACAAGGTTTAGATCCCTGGAGCGTGTGGCAATGAGGGATTGAGATTTCTTTAAGTGTAGCATGTCTAACAGCTCTGAGTTTGACATGGCCTTGTATGTTAGGCAGAGATCGCCTCTGAGTAGATGATATGCGACAGAGTATAGCTGGAGTTGTTTTAGATGGTCAGCACAGGGCATCTGCTTTAGGCCTGTGATTCTTTTAGTGAGGAATTTCTGCGGCCTTTCCAGTTGTTGCAGATGTCTTGAGAGGTACATACCAAATGGGGCACTGTATTCTAAAATGGGTCTAATGAGTGATGAGTACAGTGGGACATTGACCTCCTTTTTCTGGATGAAAAGCCCTTAGTGATGAGGTGTGCCACATAGGATTTCCTGACTGTTGTGGTGATGTGGTTATCAAAGGTGAGACCACTGTCCACCTGTGTCCCTAAGTCTCTTATCACACTTTCAGTGTTTAGTGTACTGCCACCTATGTGGTAATTCATGGGTACATGCTTTTTTTCTGAAAGGGGATAACTATACATTTCTTGGCATTGAGCTTGAGCCCATGACTCTGGCACCAAGCATCTGTTTCTGTAAGGCCCTTTTGTACAATATCCACATAATTTGGGGATTCAATAATGGCTCCCAGTTTGCAGTCATCTGCGAAGTTTGTTAACCAGAGTCCCTTAATGTTGGCCTGTACTTCAGAGAAGTAGATGCCAAACAAGAGTGGTCCCAGGACTGAACCCTGAGGTACTCCACTTGTCACTTGTCTGGAGCTGGATTTGCAGTCTGCTACTTTTACAGTATGGGTTCTGTCAATAAGCCAGTTGGCAACCCATCGAGTGACGTAGGGATTAATGTCAGGCTTAGTAATTTTATCTATGATTCCAGAGTGGGGGATGGAGTTGAAGGCCTTGGCGAGGTCCAGATAGGCTGTGTGGACTGCCTTACCCTCGTCCACAGCTCTGGAGACTGATTCGAAGATGTCAATCAGGTTCAGGAGACAAGATTGGCCCTTCACAAACCCAAACTGGGTGGGGTCCAGTGTTTGAAGGTTGCCAATGTCTTTGTTTATAAGTTCCATGATAATACATTCCATGGCCTTGCAGTTCAGACTGATGGGGCGGTAGTTACCAGGATCCAAGGTGGATCCCCCTTGTGGAGTGGAATAACTGTAGCTGTACGCCACTCAGTGGGCATGAAGCCTGAGGTGAGGCTATGATTAAACATGACACTTAGGTGAGGTGCCATCAGAAATACTGTATGCAGTGCAGATGAGGACACTAAAAAGGACAACACACACCTTCCCCAAAGCATCATGTAATCGACTAGAACAGGGGTCTGCAATCTGCATGTGGCTCTTCTACCCCTCTGCAGTGGCTCCCTGTAGCTTTGAAAAAAAAAAGGCGGTGATCGAGTGATGGATTTTAAATATTGCTCTTATAAACTTAGAAACTTGCTAGAATAACATGGTTTCTTTTACCACGCATTACACACACACACACAGAGTGATTGAGCAATTCCTTGGCAGCATCAGAATCTCCTGAAAGTTCTCCGTACCTCTTCACCATACCTCTGAAACTCTTAACCACAAGAAATATGGACACAGCCACAAATAAAGGGGGAACAAAGGAGAAAAATAGGGACAGATTTTAAATATTGCTCTTAGAAACTTACTTGACTAACACTGTTTCTGTTAACATGCATTTTCCACACACACACACACACACACACAGTAACCTGTCACCTGTACAGATTTTAGCAGAATGCCCTGATTTTTGCCTCTTTTGGCCTGTTCCTCAAAAAATTTAGGTTTTCTGGCAAATCACTGGCAAATTACTTAGAGCTGAAGTCAGAAAATATGGACAGACATTTGAGCTTCAGACTTCATACTCTTCAGAAAATTTGTGCTAATGCAAAAGTTGTTCTATCAATTTTTTAATTTGTAAGAGCAATATTTAAAGTGTCCTTTTATTTGGGCCTTTGTCTCCCCCATTTGTCCAGATTTCTTGCTGTAAGAGGATGAAAGGTATGACACACACACACACACACACACACACACACACACACACACACACACACACACACACACACACACACACACACACACACTCTGACAGCAACTGAGTGATCCCAATAAAAATCTCAACAAAGGAACAAAAACAGGGATGGAGTTTAAATGTTGCTCTTATAAACTTAGTTCTTTTATATATGGTATAATAACTATATATAACAATTAATACTCTGTGTTATCTTCATTTTACGGGTCAGATATGTTTTGTGGCTCCAGATGAATTTTATTTAGTAGGAGAAAGGCCAAAATGGCTCTTTTGATAGTGAAGCTTGCAGACCCCTTGCCTAGAATATCCTGCCCAAGCCCCCTACTATATCAATAGTCACAGAGTAACCACAAGAAAAATATATTCTACTTTCCCATGATTTTTGTCCTCGGCGGTACAGCAGAACGTATTAAACATTATATAAACAGATGTAGTCATTTTAACATAAAGGAGTCTTGCATTCACTCAAGATCCGCAGAACAAGACGAATCCAAACAGTCATTTTCAATGACCACAAAAGTGATTATTACAAAAATATAAAACCATGACCACACTAGGGAAAAATTCTACTATATTTAAATTACTGCTACAGCAATTCGACTGGTCACCTTTAATATACCTTCACTTAAACTTAGCTGTAAAATATTTTAAGCAACTCATTCCATGACATACTAAATAACTTAGCTACCATTAGGAAAATTTGTATAAAAGTTAAACTGCCTTGGTTAACAAAAGATACTTACCTACTCCTCAAACAAAGGGATACGGACTACTCTAATTATCAAAGTACTGAAAAACAGACTTCCCCACCTCTTACAAAACTTCAAAATAAAGCCAAGAAGAAAAACTTCAAAATGAAGCCAAGAAAAAAAAATCCTATCATGCCAGCAAAGGTATCAAAATAATGCCCAAAAATTTTGGCAAAGCATTAATCAACTCCTCAAACCAGGAAAATCCTCACCACCCACTCCATCCATCAGTACCATGGACTGTATTTTAAATCGATACTACCTTACCTATTAAGCAACAATCACAACTCTCCCCTAAAAATACCCACCTCTACCAGTGTCAACCCCAACTCCTTCACTATTAAGCCCATTCAAACCAGCCTTATAAAAAAATACAACTATCCAAGTTAAAACCCAGCAGTCTTGCAGCCCATCATCTCCCTAAAGAGTATCTAAAACCAGCCGCCATCTCCTCTCCTATATCTATACTAATTAAAATTGCTCCATCTCTGTGCAGTACGTACCAATTCTCTGGAAAACATTACACACGATCTCCCCTACACAAAGGTGAACCCTCCATAGACCTCTCCAACTAATCGACCTACTGCCATCCTCTCTCCACTAGCCAAAATCCTAGAAAACGCTATTCATCAACAACCCCTTGATCACTTCCTCAAAAACAAACTCTTATCTAACTCCCAACATGGTTTTCGAACAAGACATAGTACAAACATGGCTCTTATTATCCTTGACCTTCTACTCTTTATCATATTTATCAGTAATCTTAGTGGCTCTTCTAAACTGCTCTCTATCATTCAATATGCCGATGGTGCCTCTCATCTGCTCAGTCCCCTCATATCAGGAACTTCAAAGGAGGAAAAAAAACACACATACAAATCTCTCCAAGATACAGAACACTCTCACCACCCATCATCTAATACTAAACCCAAATAAAACAAAGCTAATGATCTTTATTTATTTATTTATTTATTTTACATTTGTTAACCGGGCTAGTCCAACTGGATACATGTCCATTTTCAGTGGAGGCCCGGGGAGAAAAGCTCCTCTACAGTACTACTATAGTAAGACTAAAACAAAAACTTTATCAGAATATATCAACATATACAACTAATATCTAATAACATATACTTTAAACCTTCTGTTAGAATTAAGAACATTTGAGTACAAATATGAGGTACAGTAAGGAGTCTCTCTATTACTTAGAAGAGTGTACAATATGACAGTACAGATAAAGTACCTAGTTAGTACCACCCCCCGTCACTATTCACTCATCTAGTAGTACAATAAATCGAACCAGTCACTCAAACTAAGCTTTTAGGTATAACAGATGACCTCGGTTTAAATTTGATAATCACATATCACTAACAATTAAAAGTCCACATCAAACTCTGCTCACTCTGTAGAATCAAACCATTCCTTAACAATGCAAGACTATCCACAGCTAAAACCCACCTACTTGCCACTCTTTTATACTGCTCCCAAATCTTTACCAACCTGCGCAAGTCCAACCTGAACTATCTATAGTCTTGCTACAACAAAATAGCCAAGTTCACCACCAGTCTACCCCATAGAACACATCACTGCGCCATCCTACACCAATTAGACTGGCTTGAACTACCCAGCCTTCTCTCAAGCAGCTAAATATTGGCCATAGCATCAGACAAACCCAACAACTGCCCTGTGCTTATTGATATTTTCCAACCCAACACCAATCTTAGGTCTCCCAGATCATCTGACAAACTAAACTTAAAGGCAACCAAATCCCACAATCACTATGGAGACTCCCTCTAATCATAAAATTTCCAAAACCTGCAGCCTTTTATCCCAACACATAGCAAACAATCCATTCATTTAAGCTACAACTAAAATATTACCTCAGGACTCACCAGACCTGTCCGTGCACATCATGAGGTTAATTTCAACAGACCATCTTTTCATCAAACTAGCACTTCTGTATACACGTAAAAACCCATAATCTCTTCAGCCTCTACTCAACCTTTACTATCATCTTAACAGCTGTTAATCATGTACACTTGTTACAATTCACTAGAGATTACAAAATGTTTCTTCAAATTTCTCTTTCCAGTTCTGTGAAGTATTGAGTTGAAAGTTTGCCCTGTTAAACTATTTCTACCGAACTGTATTTTTTTTATTTTAAATACTTTGTGCATAATTTTTTGGAACTTTTCTCCCTGGGTCTCCGCTGAAAATTGGCTTTTTTTGTCCAGTCGGATATTACCCGGTTAACAAATATAAATAAAAGTGGTACGCTATTCTTGTACACCAAGAGTACAACGTATTTCACAAAAATATGCTGCTGAACCCTCAACATTACTAGGTTGCGAATGAAAGAGGACCTCACAAATTGAGTTTTATCATCTGAAGAACAAAAAGGCACAAAGACACTAGCCCGCGTTACTCTGCACCCAGTCACTGGAGACAAATCCCAAGTCACTAAACATGTACGCTCAATGGGGGGTGTCTACACTTCTGACAGTAGTATGCAATCAGACTTTGAGAAGTGGCACAGTATCGTTTGCTGAGCAGATATAAACCCTAGTTGTCCCAAACAGAAAACCACCAATAATACTCAGAATGCATAGACCACCAAACCTACTCAGCTTAAGAGTGCTTCTATTGCGTCTGCAAGAACAAGAAACAAAGACATTGCTCAATACTGTACTCTTTCAACTCCCTGGAATTTACATAAATGTGCATCCATTTGGAGCGCTTTTGACAACACCAGTCGTCCATAATGGTAAAGAATATGGAATTATTCTTATACGAGTTATGGCACCACCACGTTAGGAAATTTCAGCCATAAAAATGTGTAAACTGGACCCTTTTTGGTGGTGGTTGGTTCAACAGTCCATAGTAAGCCACTTCACAGCATACATATACCTATATATTCTATAAGGTACACGCTAAAACAAAGTTACTGAATTAACAACTGTAGACCAACATCGCAAATCGCCATCCAAATACAGCCTGTGGGTCTGATTCGAATGGCCAACTAAAGGACTGAACCACTGGGAGACTGTATGCAAACATCCGTCAAGTAGCTTGTACCTTCCTCCAAGCTTAAAGCAAAACATTGTTATGGAGTTAAGAAACCACAAATGTCACCCACCACAGCACTTATCTAGAATTCTTGATTATATTATGGCCATTGTTTCACTCCTACTTCGCTTAACTTTTACATGAACTATTTACACCAGTCCAAACTTCCACATGAGGTATTCATACCAGTCCCACATACTTCATACACAATAGTGTTTTAACACCCATTCAGACAAGTATATAGCCAACAAATCTCGCATTCACTAAAAACATCTCTAAAATAGTATTTTCGGAAATGTTTTACTTATACGAAAAAACTTCTCAATACCAAGCAAGGTGACACAGTCTACTTACTTACTTACTTCTTGCAAGCAAAATGCGTGCGAAAAGTATGGACATTT
This sequence comes from Protopterus annectens, assembly GCF_019279795.1. Taxonomy (NCBI): domain Eukaryota; kingdom Metazoa; phylum Chordata; order Ceratodontiformes; family Protopteridae; genus Protopterus; species Protopterus annectens. The sequence goes on from NC_056725.1 coordinate 384,457,368, forward strand.
CCACCTCCAATATCTGTTTTGGTATTAAAAGGAAAATCATAATACATGGTAGCAACTAACTGCTTATAGGTTCATAGGTTCATACTAGGCTTTCTGCCCTAAGGCATTTACAAGCCTAGCCAGAGTGTTTGGCTTTCGCCACCCTCTGTACTGATTTTACTGTGCCCTTTTTAAGGTTAGTTTACTGTGCCACTGTCTAGTAGTGACACCGAAGTAATCCCCAGGGTAAACCTACGATCTCCCATCCACTCGTCAAGATTCCTCTTGAAGAGAGTCAGTGAGGGGCTCTGCCTAACATGGACTGGGATTCTATTCCAGAGCGAAGGGAGCCTCTGGGTTATGAATCTGTCCCTCCAGCATGTCTTATTTATTTCTGTGCTGAGGTTCAAGTCCCTCGAGTGTGTAGCTCTAAGGGATTTGGATTTTCTGAGGTGGAGCATGCTCATTAATTCCGGGTTGGACATGGCTTTATACGTCAGGCATAGATCGCCTCTAAGTAGGCAGTATGCAACTGAGACATTACTTAGACATTGGAACGCATTAAATAGCGAGCCATTTAAAACACTACAAGTCAAACATATCTGCCATTTAGGGACACATGGGCCTTTATAGGCCAATAAACAAACATATATGAATTAAATTACTGCTGATTTTCAGACAGACACATGCCAACTGACTATTCATAACTGTGCTGAAAATAAAACCATTACTGATCGGAAACAGATGTGACCCATAATTACACACTTACCTGATTTAGAAAAGCTACATTCTGTAGTGAAATGTCCTAGCTTAAAGCAATAATTACTCTAACTACATTAGATAGTGCAACCTCTTACTGACTGATGGGAATTTTCAAAAAAAAAAGGATGAGTATCTGCTCTCTCTGTATATGCTATCCTGTGAATGGACAGGTTAAAGCTCTACATCTTACAAGTAAGTCTATATGCATACCAGCCTAGAAGCCAAAACAGTAACCTGCTAAAGTGAACATCAAACATAATAGAAAAATGGATTCCAAAACAATGGCTTCCTACTCAGCTGAACCTAGAACCCTGTTTCTGACAAATACCAAGAACACCTGGAGTTAAGACAGTGTCCCCAAAACAACAAAAAATGTAAATAAATATACTTTCAATATGGTGAGGTTAAAGGCTGCTATGCAGCAGATGGGAACAGGCCACTATTCTGCCCACCATCTCAGAAAATGGACAACAAAGCACTGGTATCTAAATATTAGGTCAGATATTAGCAATCTGCTGCTGTGAATTTAGTGGAAAGTTCAAATTCTCAATCAAGTTGTCATCAACAAGTTTTTAAAACCATCTGTATTAATTTGAGATACGGACAGCATTCAATATATATTCAAAATACAGTGAGCATTTACATTTACATATACATGTGTATATATATATATATATATATATATATATATATATATATGTATACACAGAGAGAGAGAGAGAGAGGTGTATATATAAATAAATACTGCAAACATTTAAAACTTAATTTCTAACCAGTCAAATGATAGATATAACATTTAACTTGTACTGAGCTAGTACAAAATGGAACAAAATACACTGACCCTTCTGACATTGCCAACATCTTGGCTGACAGGTTCAGTGCACATTTCTCCCCCCCACCACCACCTACAGGGCCTATTACCATTCTAGGGGATTGTGTAAGTCCAATTATTACCGATACGCTGGTTAACGCGGCTCTATCTAAAGCTAAAAATACTGCCTCCATGGAAGCAGATGGTGTCCCAGGCTGTGTCATATGCGAGCTCCAAAAGGAATTAACCCCGCATCTTAATACCCTGTTCATTCTCAGCCTCTCCACAGGATATGTGCCCATAGAATGGCACACAGCAATGGTGGTCCCGCTACACAAGGGTGGGGCCACAACTGACCCTAGGAACTACCGATCAATAAGCCTGACCAGTCTGATCTGTAAGGCTATGGAGCGAATCATTATGAAACTCATAAATGGAGAGATTGGGAACCTCCAGTCACTGGACCCCACACAGTTTGGCTTCATCACGAGCAGATCATGCCTCCTGAATCTGGTGGATTTCTTTGAGACAGTTACTCAGGCTATAGCTAAGGGAAAGGAGGTACACACTGCTTACCTTGACCTTGCTAAAGCATTTGACACCATTCCCCATTCAGGTATTATTGATAAGCTCACCAGCCTGGGCATAAACCCTTATGTCACAAGATGGATCGCAAACTGGCTCTCAGACAGATCCCATAAAGTAAGAGTAGTGGGATCTATTTCGAATCCAGACCAGTAACGAGTGGTGTGCCTCAGGGCTCTGTCCTGGGGCCCTCCTGTTTAGCATATACTTCAGAAGTATGGTCTCAAGCTAAATAGAGTACAAACTACAACATAGGAGGTAATCCCCTGAAATCTGAAGAAGAAATAAGGGATCTAGGGACCCAAGTAGATAGTCAGCTTTCCTTTGATAACCATGTTGCCAAAGTGGTTAGAAAATCCCTCTATGTGACCCATCTGATCACATAAGGGTTCGCATCAAGATCTAAGGATGTAATGGTGCCCCTCAACTCTTCCATCATCAGACCTATTATTGAGTACAATGCACCAATTGGAATGTACCTGGCTAGACATCTCCAGCAGCTGGAGAGACCACAAAGGTACCTAACCAAGAGGATTACTGGCCTCAAACAGTTGCCCTATGCAGCACGATTGAAAAAGCTAAGACTGTTCTCTGTTGCATATCGCTTTCTCAGAGGCGATCTCTGTCTAACGTACAGAGCCATGGCCAACCCAGAATTGTTGAACATGCTCCATCTTAGCAAAACCAAATCTACTCGAGCTATACGCTCTAGGGATATAAACCTCAACACAACAATGAATAGAACATGCTGGAGGGATAGATTCCTTCGCAGAGACTTCCCTTGCTATGGAACAAGGTCCCGATCTACATAAGACAGAGCCCCTCACTATCACTCTTCAAGAGGAACCTTGATGAGTGGATGGGTAACAGAAAGTTCACACCGGGGATCACACCAACAGCACTACTAGATAGGGGCCAAGGGTACTAGCTGCTAGTAGAAGCATCTAGGGAACTACAAAAGGGGCAGTGAATACCGCACAATGTGGCTGGGCTAATATATGCCTTCGGGCAGATAGCCCAGTACCAACCTATGAACCTATAACTTATTTTGGTATACTCATTACAGCATAAAGAAAAAAAAAGAGGCATTAACTATTTAAACTATATACATGATGTGGCAAGTGCTATTAATTAAATTTCTTCTCAATTAAGCATGTTTTGCAGATTGTACCAGTTACCTAAGTATTTGGACATTTTATAAAAAGTACATGCCAATTTATTTTCTCAAAGTGTTATTTTTGAGTTTTCCAAATGCATCTAGAAACAGAGCTATATGTATAGTTACTGGATTTTCCTTTAGCTATAATAGCAATTATACATATCTATTTTTCATACAGCACTGAGGTCATGTCCATAATTTCTGATAATATAGGTAAACATGATTTCTTCCACTTCCTAGTGATCATTTTCCAATCATCCACCAATAAATACAATTAACAGAGGTAAGTAATAGTAAATAGTTACTAGAAATCTGCCAGGCTATAAAGCCTAGGCAAAGGACTAAAAATCTGACCAAAACTATTTTACTAATTCAAAATCATGCAAGACATGTTGCCAACCTACTATGTTTTCTCAATCACATTTCCAGAAACAATGATCAATAAAATTAACTATCTTGGTCTATATGGTGCATAAAATGGTCTACACAAGGATTTCCATGGAGATCTTTTCTAAAATGGAGATAATGATGTCTGATCAGCCAAATGTGGTATGACATATTTTTTTTTACATCACTTCCCCCGCAACATCTTCAGACCATCAAGACCTCTACAACTGGCCTTCAGCTCATTCATTCTCTCAGAGCAGTGGATGTTTCTTGACTAAGGACCTCCAACCGTCTGACCAAAGGATGAGCATGTCCACCCTCTCATGCCTGCATCATTAACTGCCCAAGTGCTACTTGAATTCAGGTTGAATAGGCTATAATCAGGGCTTCATTCATCTACACTACCAGTGCAAGCAATTGCAACAAGGAATGTTTATCTGTTTCTGAAAAATTAGGATCTACTGTTTGTTTCAAAACATCCAGTATGAGTTTGGAACTGTAGTTTTAGTACTCAGAAATATTTTTGTGTAATTCTAATAAAATTATTATTGATGAAACTTTACCTGTTACTACTGATTTTATATATTTTAACAAGTTTGGATATTCTTTCATTTCTTCACTTGTCCAAGATAAAACAATTTAGGGTCCACGCAGATAGCACCTGTACTCCCCTGCAGCAGTCCTGAACAAAGTGAACAAACTCACTATGCAGATAAGAATCTTTAACAGTCACACATAGATTAAACTTCATCAGAATCTGTTAAAAAATGTCATTAAGTGTGCTTATATAGTTACTTACAACCAATAAAATCACTCTAACAATTATATTTGAAATTTTAAATAATCTGTCATTTAAGGAAACAGAAGTAAAACTCATTACAATAATTTTCTTTGCACACAACTCACATTGACCTTACTAAAATATGTAAAAAATATATATATTTTCTATTAGTAATAAATTTGTTCTCAAGAACATAATATAAACTCAACTCTTGCCAGTATCTGCACAAGAAACACAAAAAAAGTGTGTAAAATGTCAAATTTCCATAAAAGACATAACCCAGAATAGAACCCTGGTTCTCAGATCTAAAACTTAATGCTCTACCCTCTGAGCCACAGTTTACTAAGCTAGAATAGTCCAGTTTCAGAGCTTTCTGATCCCTGGGCTTTGTTTGCAGTTCCTGTTACTGAATCTTTACCTAATTTGGAACAGAGGAGGTTCCCTTGCTTACCAGTGGGAGTGGGAAGCATTGAGCTGCCTGTTGGTCCAGTTTTGTGAGGTTTCAGCCAGTAACTTGTAGTTTATTGGTCGTTTTGGGCCAGTTCCTAGCTTCTTTCAGCCCCTGATATAAAAAGCTAAACGCGTTTTTGTGGCTTGTACCTACTCAGCACACATCCTCGTGGTGGCCAGCAGAGTAATCCAAGCTTCAGAGAGCTAAAAAAGCGACTTTACCTGATTTAAGTATAATTTTTGTGGCTTTCCACTTCTATTTATCTAGCAACTGTATTTCGCTTGCTGATACATTGTTACTGTTTTTCTGCATTTATTCTGTTTTTGCACTTGTTTCTCAATTTGTTACTTTTTAAATCTGTAACTGTTGCAAATTGTTTGTGTAGGCTGTGATAGGCGATTTATAGCATTATAAGTGTTTACTGTATCTGTTTCTGCTTGTTTTCTGAGAAAAAAAAAAAAAAATATCTCTTGTTTTCCCGCCTTACTAAGCTAGAATAGTCCAGTTTCAGAGCTTGCTGATCCCTGGGCTTTGTTTGCAGTTCCTGTTACTGAATCTTTACCTAATTTGGAACAGAGGAGGTTCCCTTGCTTACCAGTGGGAGTGGGAAGCATTGAGCTGCCTGTTGGTCCAGTTTTGTGAGGTTTCAGCCAGTAACTTGTAGTTTATTGGTCGTTGTGGGTCAGTTCCTAGCTTCTTTCAGCCCCTGATATAAAAAGCTAGCGTTTTTGGCTTGTACCTACTCAGCACAGATCCTCGTGGTGCCCAGCAGAGTAATGCAAGCTTCAGAGAGCTAAAAAGCCACTTTACCTGATTTAAGTATAATTTTTCTGGCTTTCCACTTCTATTTATCTAGCAACTGTATTTCGCCTGCTTGCTGATACATTGTTACTGTTTTTCTGCATTTATTCTGTTTTGCAATTGTTTCACAGTTTGTTACTTTTAAAATCTGAGAATGAAAGAGGACCTCACAAATTGAGTTTCATCATCTGAAGAACAAAAAGGCACAAAGACACTAGCCCACGTTACTCTGCACCCAGTGACTGGAGACAAATCCCAAGTCACTAAACATGTACGCTCAATGGGGGGTGTCTATACTTCTGACAGTAGTATGCAATCAGACCACCAATAATACTCAGAATGCATAGACCACCAGACCTACTCAGCTTAAGAGTGCTTCTATTGCGTCTGCAAGAACAAGAAACAAAGACATTGCTCAATACTGTACTCTTTCAACTCCCTGGAATTTACATAAATGAGCATCCATTTGGAGCGCTTTTGACAACACCAGTCGTCCACAGTGGTAAAGAATATGGAATTATTCTTATACGAGTTATGACACCACCACGTTAGGAAATTTCAGCCATAAAAATGTGTAAATTGGACCCTTTTTGGTGGTGGTTGGTTCAACAGTCCATAGTAAGCCACTTCACAGCATACATATACCTATATATTCTATAAGGTACATGCTAAAACAAAGTTACTGAATTAACAACTGTAGACCAACATCACAAATCGCCATCCAAATACAGCCTGTGGGTCTGATTCGAATGGCCAACTAAAGGACTGAACCACTGGGAGACTGTATGCAAACGTCCGTCAAGTAGCTTGTACCTTCCTCCAAGCTTAAAGCAAAACATTGTTATGGAGTTAAGAAACCACAAATGTCACCCACCACAGCACTTATCTAGAATTCTTGATTATATTATGGCCATTGTTTCACTCCTACTTCGCTTAACGTTTACATGAACTATTTACACCAGTCCAAACTTCCACATGAGGTATTTATACCAGTCCCACATACTTCATACACAATAGTGTTTTAACACCCATTCAGACAAGTATAGAGCCAACAAATCTCACATTCACTAAAAACATCTCTAAAATAGTATTTTCGGAAATGTTTTATTATGCGAAAAAAACTTCTCAATACCAAGCAAGGTGACACAGTCTACTTACTTCTTGCCAGCAAAATGCGTGCGAAAAGTATGGACATTTCCACCTCCAATATCTGTTTTGGTATTAAAAGGAAAATCATAATACATGGTAGCAACTAACTGTTTATAGGTTCATAGGTTCATACTAGGCTATCTGCCCTAAGGCATTTACAAGCCTAGCCAGAGGGTTTGGCTTTCGCCACCCTCTGTACTGATATTACTGTGCCCTTTTTAAGGTTAGTTTACTGTGCCTCTGTCTAGTAGTGACACCAAAGTAATCACCGGGGTAAACCTACACTCTCCCATCCACTCGTCAAGATTCCTCTTGAAGAGAGTCAGTGAGGGGCTCTGCCTAACATGGACTGGGATTCTATTCCAGAGCGAAGGGAGCCTCTGGGTTATGAATCTGTCCCTCCAGCATGTCTTATTTATTTCTGTGCTGAGGTTCAAGTCCCTCGAGTGTGTAGCTCTAAGGGATTTGGATTTTCTGAGGTGGAGCATGCTCATTAATTCCGGGTTGGACATGGCTTTATACGTCAGGCATAGATCGCCTCTAAGTAGGCGGTATGCAACTGAGACATTACTTAGACATTGGAACGCATTAAATAGCGAGCCATTTAAAACACTACAAGTCAAACATATCTGCCATTTAGGGACACATGGGCCTTTATAGGCCAATAAACAAACATATATGAATTAAACTACTGCTGATTTTCAGACAGACACATGCCAACTGACTATTCATAACTGTGCTGAAAATAAAACCATTACTGATCGGAAACAGATGTGACCCATAATTACACCCTTACCTGATTTAGAAAAGCTACATACTGTAGTGAAACGTCCTAGCTTAAAGCAATAATTGCTCTAACTACATTAGATAATGCAACCTCTTACTGACTGATGGGAATTTTCAAAAAAAAAGGATGAGTGTCTGCTCTCTCTATATATGCTGTCCTGTGAATGGACAGGTTAAAGCTCTACATCTTACAAGTAAGTCTATATGCATACCAGCCTAGAAGCCAAACTAGTAACCTGCTAAAGTGAACATCAAAAATAACAGAAAAATGGATTCCCAAAACAATGGCTTCCTACTCAGCTGAACCTAGAACCCTGTTTCTGACAAATACCAGGAACACCTGCAGTTAAGACAGTGTCCTCAAAACAACAAAAAATGTAAATAAATATACTTTCAATATGGTGAGGGTAAAGGCTGCTATGCAGCAGATGAGAACAGGCCACCATTCTGCCCACCATTTCAGAAAATGGACAACAAAGCACTGGTATCTAAATATTAGGTCAGATATTAGCAATCTGCTGCTGTGAATTTAGTGGAAAGTTCAAATTCTCAATCAAGTTGTCATCAACAAGTTTTTAAAACCATCTGTATTAATTTGAGATACGGACAGCATTCAATATATATTCAAAATACAGTGAGCATTTACATTTACATATAACATGTGTATATATATATATATATATATATATATATATATATATACATACATACAGAGAGAGAGAGAGGTGTATATATATATAAATAAATACTGCAAACATTTAAAACTTAATTTCTAACCAGTCAAATGATAGATATAACATTTAACTTGTACTGAGCTAGTACAAAATGGAACAAAATAAACTGACCCTTCTGACATTGCCAACATCTTGGCTGGCAGGTTCAGTGCAAATTTCCCCCCCACCACCACCACCTACAGGGCCTATTACCATTCTAGGGGATTGTGTAAGTCCAATTATTACAGACACGTTGGTTAACAAGGCTCTATCTAAAGCTAAAAACACTGCCTCCATGGGACCAGATGGTGTCCTAGGCTGTGTCATCTGTGACTCCAAAAGGAATTAACCCCGCATCTTAATACCCTGTTCAGTCTCAGCCTCTCCACAGGATATGTGCCCATAGAATGGCGCATGGCAATGGTGGTCCCGCTACACAAGGGAGGGGCCACAACTGACCCTGGGAACTACCGATCAAAAAGCCTGACCAGTCTGATCTGTAAGGCTATGGAGTGAATCATTATGGAACTCATAAATGGAGAGATTGGGAACCTTCAGTCACTGGACTCCACACAGTTCGGCTTCGTCAAGGGCAGATCATGCCTCCTGAACCTGGTGGATTTCTTTGAGACAGTTACTCAGGCTATAGCAAAGGAAAAGGAGGTACACACGGCTTACCTTGACCTTGCTAAAGCATTTGACATCATTCCCCATTCAGGTATTATTGATAAGCTCACCAGCCTGGGCATAAACCCTTATGTCACAAGATGGATCACAAACTGGCTCTCAGACAGATCCCATAAAGTAAGAGTAGTGGGATCTATTTCCGAATCCAGACCAGTAACGAGTGGTGTGCCTCAGGGCTCTGTCCTGGGGCCCCTCCTGTTTAGCATATACTTCTCAGAAGTACAGGCAAGCTCGGAAGGGCTGTGGCTGACTAAGTTTGCGGACGACTGCAAACTGGGTGCTATAATAGAGTCTCTGGCCGACATGGAGATCCTCCAGAAGGGCCTAAATGAGACTGATGCATGGTGTCAAAGCCATGGTCTCAAGCTAAATGCAAAAAAATGCATAGTAATCCCCTTTGGAAAAAACAGAGTACCCGCAAACTACAACATAAGAGGTAATCCCCTGAAATCTGAAGAAGAAATAAGGGATCTAGGGACCCAAGTAGTCAGCTTTCCTTTGATAACCACGTTGCCAAAGTGGTTAGAAAATCCCTCTATGTGACCCATCTGATCACGAAAGGGTTCGCATCAATATCTAAGGATGTAATGGTGCCCCTCTACTCTTCCCTCATCAGATCCATTATTGAGTACAATGCACCAATTGGAATGTACCTGGCTAGACATCTCCAGCAGCTGGAGAGACCACAAAGGTACCTAACCAAGAGGATTACTGGCCTCAAACAGTTGCCCTATGCAGCACGAAAGAAAAAGCTAAGACTGTTCTCTATTGCATACCGCTTTCTCAGAGGCGATCTCTGTCTAACGTACAGAGCCATGTCCAACCCAGAATTGTTGAACATGCTCCATCTTAGCAAAATCAAATCTACTCGAGCTATACGCTCTAGGGATATAAACCTCAACACAACAATGAATAGAACATGCTGGAGGGATAGATTCCCTTCGCAGAGACTTCCCTTGCTATGGAACAAGGTCCCGATCTACATAAGACATTAGCCCCTCACTATCACTCTTCAAGAGGAACCTTGACGAGTGGATGGGTAACAGAAAGTTCACACCGGGGATCACACCAACAGCACTACTAGATAGGGGCCAAGGGTACTAGCTACTAGTACAAGGGTCTAGGGAACTACTAAAGGGGCGGTAAATACCGCACAACATGGCTGGGCTAATATATGCCTTCGGGCAGATAGCCCAGTACCAACCTATGAACCTATAACTTATTTTGGTATACTCATTACAGCATAAAGAAAAAAAAAAACAGGCATAACTATTTAAAGTATATACATGGTGTGGCAAGTGCTATTAATTAAATTTCTTCTCAATTAAGCATGCTTTGCAGATTGTACCAGTTACCTAAGTATTTGGACATTTTATAAAAAGTACATGCCAATTTATTTTCTCAAAGTGTTATTTTTGAGTTTTCCAAATGCATCTAGAAACAGAGCTATATGTATAGTTACTGGATTTTCCTTTAGCTATAATAACAATTATACATATCTATTTTTCATACAGCAGAGGTCATGTCCATAATTTCTGATAATATAGGTAAACATGATTTCTTCCACTTCCTAGTAATCATTTTCCAATCATCCACCAATAAATACAATTAACAGAGGTAAGTAATACTAAATAGTTACTAGAAATCTCCCAGGCTATAAAGCCTAGGCAAAGGACTAAAAATCTGAACAAAACTATTTTACTAATTCAAAATCATGCAAGACATGCTGCCAACCTACTATGTTTTCTCAATCACATTTCCAGAAACAATGAACAATAAAATTAAATATCTTAGTCTATATGGTGCATAAAATGGTCTACACAAGGATTTCCATGGAGATCTTTTCTAAAATGGAGATAATGATGTCTGATCAGCCAAATGTGGTATGACATATTTTTACATCACTTCCCCATAACATCTTCAGACCATCAAGACCTCTACAACTGGCCTTCAGCTCATTCATTCTCTCAGAGCAGTGGATGTTTCTTGACTAAGGACCTCCAACCCTCTGACCCAAGGATGAGCATGTCCACCCTCTCAAGCCTGCATCATTAACTGCCCAAGTGCTACTTGAATTCAGGTTGAAGAGGCTATAATCAGGGCTTCATTCATCTACACTACCAGTGCAAGCAATTGCAACAAGGAACGTTTATCTGTTTTTGAAAAATTAGGATCTTCTATTTGTTTCAAGACATCCAGTATGAGTTTGGAACTGTAGTTTTAGTACTCAGAAATATTTTTGTGTAATTCTAATAAAATTATTATTGATGAAACTCTACCTGTTACTACTGATTTTATATATTTTAACAAGTTTGGATATTCTTTCATTTCTTCACTTGTCCAAGATAAAACAATTTAGGGTCCATGCAGATAGCACCTGTACTCCCCTGCAGCAGTCCTGAACAAAGTGAACAAACTCACTATGCAGAGAATCTTTAACAGTAACACATACATTAAACTTCATCAGAATCTGTTAAAAAATGTCATTAAGTGTGCTTATATAGTTACTTACAACCAATAAAATCACTCTAACAATTATATTTGACATTTTAAATAATCTGTCATTTAAGGAAACATAAGTAAAACTCATTACAATAATTTTCTTTGCACACAACTCACATTGACCTTACTAAAATATGTAAAAAAATATATATTTTCTATTAGTAATAAAATTGTTCACAAGAGCATAATATAAACTCATCTCTTGCCAGTATCTGCACAAGAAACACAAAAAAGTGTGTAAAATGGCAAATTTCCATAAAAGATATAACCCAGAATAGAACCCTGATTCTCAGATCTAAAACCTAATGCTCTACCCTCTGAGCCACAGCAACAATTCTAAACAAAATATGACCTTTTTATCTTCTATTGTCATTTCTAAGACTGGGGTTATAATAACACTATCATTAATACCTGGATAACTAGCTGCATTTAACAATAACTGCCATCTGACTTCTATTTCTTTTAAAATGCATTTAATGTCTCCTCATCAAAGATTCATATAAACACATTCCAGAATGGCAAACATAAAACTGGAACATCCATTACTAGACTCTAAATGCCTATACAGTGCATTATTTTTGTCCTTTTTCCTAATACAGTAATAATGCTCATAGATTCTATTCTTAAGAGCTCTGTTAGTTTGCCCTACATAGAATGCAGAATAGCTGCAACATTTTGCCAGTATAACACACTCATAGTGTTGCAATTTCCTCTCCTAAAATGTACCCTAGTTCTACAGATGTTGTCTAATACCAATGTTATATCCTCATTTATTGCAAAGCATTGGTTGCAGCTGCCACATTTTTTAGTTCCTTGCAAGTTATTACTATTACCTATAACATTTCCTTTATATTCACATCTGTGCTTTAAATTTTGTCCTGTTTTATACACAAAAGTGGGCTTCTCTCCCAAAATGTTATACACTTCCATAGACCCCTTTAGCAATACCCAGTTTTGTTGAACAATACTCTTTATGGCTTCAGCAGACTGATTGTATTCCAATATGAAGGCCCACCCACAATTGTCATTGTTTGTGCCTTCATGTGTGTAAACCATACCATCACCCAGTAGGGGTTTATATTTGATACCCCACTCACTAATAACGTATTCAGACACCTCCTTTATCATGGAAACAGGATATCCCCGTTTCTGAAACATTTTACCTATATATTCTCTTTCTTCATACTCTGAGGTCATTCGTGCTGCCCTTATGCATTGACCTTTTTAGATGCTCTTCTTTTGTTTCCACAGATGGCAGCTGGAGTACTCCAAATAGGAGTTGCTGAATGTAGTTTTCCTGTAAATTTTAGATTTAAATCCAGTTCCAGAATGTTCTACATAGGTGTCTAAATAAGCTATACCCTCTTCACTGTGGGTGTGTGTAAATTTTAAGTATGTACTGGACTTGTTTAAACAGCTCACAAATTGCTCGATACAATCACTACTACTATCCCACAGGACAAAAATATCATCCAAAAAATGAACGTAGCATCTAATGTTAGGCATAAATCTACTACTAAAAATAGCTCTGTCTTCCCAGTCCAATAATACAAGGTTGGCAGATATGGGGGCACGTGCTTCCCCCATAGCCACACCTTTTGTTTGCTTATATAGTTCACCTTCAAAAAAATAAAATTATTGTCTAATACCAAGGATATGAATTCCACTAGAAATTGAATTTTCTCCTATTCCATACCACTATATTTCCTTATACTATTGGAAAAGCTTTCAAGCCCTTCATCCTTCGGAATGCAGGAGAATAAGTCTATGACATCTGTGGTGAGAAACATTAAATTCTTATTCCAAATTTCAGTTTTCAATCTACTTAGGAAATCCCAAGAGTCCTTGATTAAGTGTTGTACTTTGCTATAAATATATTTCAAGGACCTATCTATCATTACCCCTAGTGGAAAAGTTTTTGATTTATTACCAGATATAATACTCCTAAATTGGGGATCTGTTACATTTTTATGTATTTTAGGTATAACTACGATAGTGGCCAATATTGGATGATCTACCTTCACAAAATTATATATGCGTAATTCTAATAAGAACTCTTCCAGATATAAATCAATCCGATGATGAGCAATGTTGACCTCATTTTTTGAGATTACTTCGTAGGTCCCTGTACTATTCAAGATTTCATACATTTTATTATAATATTCTCCACTGTCATATAACACTACCCCCCCACCCTTATCTGGTTTCGTAACACGTATATTACTATCATTACTTACTTGTTTCAAAATCTCCCATTCATTGCAGCTCAAGTTATTCCTATACCTGTTATATTTATGCTTTTTCTGTAATTTATACAATTCTTTAGAAATAACCCTTTCCAATGTTACCAAAGTCAAATGTAAAGGAGGGTTAAACTTACTTTTTTTCTTTAACGCAACACTTGTGTTATGGTTTGACTGTTCCTTGAAATAAATAGCTAAGTTAAGCTTCCTTAAAGACAGTTTTAGTTCCACTGAAGTGTCAAATTAAATTCAGTGGCTGGTACAGATTTCATACCCTTGGAAAATAGGTCAAAGTGTTCCTTTTCAAGCTTCAGTGAAGTATAATTGTAAATATTCACAGGGTATATATAACCCCTTTTTTTGTATTATTTCTTCATTTTGCTGCTCACTCAGTACCTGCCTTAATTCCTCGGCTTCCATCCTGGGGCTTGTTTCTCCCAATAATTTATTTCCTTTCCTGACCTTCTCCTGTCCTGATGGTAATTCCCCCTTCTCTAATCTCCCTGCCAAAAAAATTATTGTAGCACTATATTTTCTTTGTTGGTCATGTAAACTTGATTTCCATTTTGGTCATCTTTCCTATAATATTGCTTACGGTTGTTTTTACTAATTTTACTGTTATTATTATCACTCCCCTTGAAATTCCCCTTCTTCCAGGGGTAAACATTATTTGTTTTATAGTGCCCTAAGTCTTTTTTTACATTTCTTCAGCATAATCTTGTCGCATTTCTTCTCAGTATATTCAAATTGCTTCCTGTACCTTCTTTCCCATTCAAGAAATAATAAATTATTAGTAATAGAAACATTTAACTTTTCCATTTCTTCAATTAGCGTACATAGCTTTAAAGCATTACATCTTATTAAAAATTAATTTAAACTATATATACTAACTCCAGAATCGCACTACAGTCGGGAAAAGGGCATATAGCTTCTACTTACCTTATACACACTGCCACTACTATGTTGAAATTTAGCAATGTAAGGTGTCACTGTTATGAATTTTAGTCAAGTGAATTTTCAGTTTTATGAACTTTAGGTTATATAGTTTCGGTCAAATGAATTTCAGTCAAATGAAATTTTGATCATATGAAGTAGACCTATATATATATATATATATATATATATATATATATATATATATATATATCTATCCATCTATCTATATCAGTTAAAAAATAAGAAAACCATTGGTGCATATTTACAGACAGATTTGTTTACACATTGGAAATATCGCAGAGGTGGCAAAGAGTTTCATATGTAATCTTAGCGGAGTTGTAGTAGGATAGGGGGATAAGAGGTGTGAAGTGTTGATGTAAGAAAAGAGGGACACAGTAAGCAAAAGCAGAGTAAGACTAAATAAGTGAAAAGAAAGGTGGTTACGAGTCAGTGTAGCTCAGTGTGATGAACGAGAAGAGAGTGAAGGAGTGTGAGATACGGGGAGTAATGTAGAGGTGAGTCATGTGGGGTAAGAGCAGGAACATTCCCAGAGGGTTGTGAGATGGGAATGAAGCAGGGTCTTAAAGGGAGAGTGGTTGTGGCTAGTACAAACAAGTGGGGGCAGCGATTTCCAGAGGTGAGCTAGGGAAAAGGATAGTAGGTGCTTGCCTGGCGGGCTAGCATACTTGTGCAGTTCAAGCAAATTCTGGTTATTGTATCTTAGAAGTCTATCAGGTAGATGAATTTTGAGAAAGGAGGCACGGGAGGGGCAGAGAGAGGGACTGAAGATGAGTTTATGGGTCTGAGTAAGTTGAATGTAGGTAAGATGGTTGGTTAGTTCTAGCCGATTTAGTTTCTGGAGGGCATTGCAATGGTGAGAGGAGGATTTATAGCCGGTAGCAAACTTAGAAATTTTGTTACAACAGGAAGATAGTTTTGTCTTTAAAGAAGATTGGAGGTTACTAAGAAGTGGAGCACCATACAAGAGAAAAGGAATGAGGTAGGTGGCAGACAGTACAGACTTAGTAGAGGGAGCGAAATAGCGGTTTTGGTGGTAAAGCATGCCAAGTTTCTGGTTGGTTTTCTTTATATCAGCTTGTAGGTGGGTATCGAATTTTAACTGTTCATCAATAAAGACTCCTAAAAGCTTTAAATGGGATACTACCTTGACAGAAATACTGTGTTGGCTAGTAATGGAAAATGAGTTTTTATCTATAATGGTCCTTTCTGAAGGGATAAATACCATGATTTTAGTTTTTTGATATGTTGAGTGCTAGATGGTTATCTAACAACCAGCATTCTGTAGAAGTGAAAGCATCCCGAGTTAGTTTTTAAGAGAGTGGAGGTGGAAGTGGCAGAGCAGAAGATTGTAGAGTCATCTGCGTATTGAATACGTTTAGCATTAGGAATGTTCTGGTGGAAGTCATTTATGAATATGTTGGACAGTAGGGGGCCTAATGTGGAACCTTGGGGTACGCCTGAAGGAGTATTAAGGAAGGAAGAGGTGGCATTTTTCCATTTGACAGCTTGTTGCCTGTCAGACAGGAAACTAGAAAACCAGTTGATAGAAGAGTATGATAGGTTCAGATTAGAGAGTTTCAATAGGAGAAGTTATGGGAGATCGTACCAAAGGCCTTGGATAAGTCCAGGAGGAGGACAGACACTAGGCAACTGGAGTCCTGAGCTTTATTGACGGTTTCAAGGAGGGAGAGGAGAGCGGTGGAGGTATTGTGGCCAGGTCTAAATCCATGTCATGTGAGGGTAAGCAGAATGGTTGTCTGTGAAGTAGGGTAAAAGTTGTAGATGGATGCACTTTTCTAGAACTTTTGAGATAGAGGCTAAGATGGCGATTGGGTGGAAATTGGGAGTGACGTTGTTGATGTTGCCCCCTTTACGAAGGAGAATGATAAAGGCCTTTTTCCAGAGTAGGGGTTCCAATTTATTAGAATGGAAATTAAAAAAGGTGATGGCATCAGCAGCTATTTTTAGGAAGTATGAAGGAAGGTCATCAGAAGCATTTGAGCATGGTTTCAGTTTCTGAAGGAGTTTTTTTTATGGTGGAGATAGGGATAGGTTTAATAGTGAAGGAAGGGGGTTGGGAGGTGGTAGCGTTTGGGGAGGAAAAGATATGAGGAGGTGGAAGTAAAGCTTTGTTGGGGAAGAATGTTGTTAGTTTGGCTATAAAATCAATAAAGAAAGAGTTAAATTGGGTGGCTAAGGACAGGTCAGAGGCATTTGGGTCAGGGTAGGGGTTATCTCTTTTAGCAAGATTGAGGAGGGTGGTGATATCATTCCAGAATCTTTTAGGGTTGGTCCTGTGGTTATTAGTGTGGAGAAGTAGGATTTACAGTCGGTTACATTAAGTTTTTTTAGTTTGTTGCGAAGTAGCTTATATTCATTCAGGGTCCTGGGAGTTTTATTTTTCTGGTAGTGTTTCCAGGCTTTGTCACGGAGATGCACGAAGGCTGTACTTTTTTTGGTTAACCATGGGACAGTTTTACTTTTAATTCTGTTGGTTCTGGAGGGAGCAAAGCTATTTAACAGGTCTATGAATGTAGTACTGAAGTAGGCTACAGCATTATCTAGGGAGAGGGTTTTTAGGGGGCTATAGTTTATGTACTTTAGAGAGCTAGAGAAGGTGTCAGGGTTGAAGTTTTTTAGAGAGCGGATGGAGATATAAGTGTGGGATAGTTGTAAGGAGGAGGGAAGGGGACGAGCAAAAGGGGGAAGACAATCACTAAGACAGTCAGGTAGGATACCACTATCAGAGATGTAATGGGGGTGAGAGACAAGAACCCAGTCAAGAGTAGTACCAGAGGAGTAGTGCTTGGAGGGCCTGGTAGTGGAGTTAATTAGTTGTGAGAAGTTGTATAGGTTTAGGTTTTGTGAGGAAGTGGGAGATTGAATGTTGGTCCAGTTAATATCAACGTCACACAGGATTATGGTCTCATTGTTAATGTTAGAGGAGAACCAGTTGAGGATATCCTCAAGAATGGGGATATTGTCACCTGGGGGAATGTAAAGAGTGGCTATACATATGTGTTTGTTTATATTCATCTGAGGAGGGCCCGAGTCAGTTCAGCATTGGTGAATTGAGGTATGGATTTAGTATAGGGAGTTACTAAAAGGGAGGAGGAGTAGAGAAAAGCTACTCCACCACCTTTTTAAAGGGTCCTGCATTTTCTAATGATATTGTAGTTGGGGGAAGTGATTTCGGGATCTTTTACGTGGGGCTTTAATCATGTTTCAGTGACAGACAGGATATCTGGGTAGTTATGATGAAGCCAGGCATGAAGTTAGGAATTTTGTTACATATTTTGTTTTCAAAATAGTGAAAAGAAGGGATTTTCAAGATGAGGAGGGGAGAAGGTAGGGGGGTGAATTTGACTGATGAGAGGTAGAGGAGCCAAGGTTATGGTGAATGTCACCAGAGAGAAGCGTGGTAATAAGCTGACAGATGTGGGAAAAGAGGAATTTAGAGTGCTTAGTGTCATGTATGAGAGTCACGTATTGTGTTGTAGTAGTGTTGTTAGGGATTGGGATAGAGAGGCTGTTGACAGGAATGAGTTTATAAGGGAACAGGAGGCTGTTATTGAAGAAAGAGAGATAGGGGGATATAATGGTTGTGGAGTGTTTGATATATATGGGGTATGGAAAAGTTGTATGAAAACTAGGATACTGATTAGAATTCGGAAGACTGGTGAGAAGGTGAAGGTAGGATAGGAAGAGAATTAAAAGAGGTAGAGGTACAAAGGAGGTAGGTTTTAGAGGCATGATGGTTTTTCAGTATTTAGAGCTGGAGGGATATGTAGTTGAGTGGAGAGGAGAATGGGTAGGTTATTAGTCAAGCTAGTTCTAAAGTGGGAGGTGGTTACAGGAAGTGGGGGGGATTGAATGGGTGGGATGGCAGAGCTGTGAGCTTGTGAGTGGATACTTTAGGGGTGGGAGTGGTTCTATGGCTATAAGTTTAGAGGTGGCGCCGCGGGCAGGGTGGCAATTGGGAGCAAGGTAAGGGAGCAGAGTGAAGCCGGAGGGTGAACAGAGTGGGTAGAGCCAAGGAGAAGGAAGGTGGCTTACCAAAAACAATCGGTTTGTCAGAGAAAAGGTATGGAGCTGGAGAGGAAGCTAGGAGGGAATTGCTGGGTTAAATGCAGAACAGCAGGGGTTAAACTGAAATATGGAAAGAAAATGCTGGCCAAATGCAAACAGAGCAGAGGTAAAACCTATTAGATTGGAAGGAAATGTGCTGGGGTGAAGTACTAACACAGATAGAACTGCATAGGTTAAGTTTAAGCACAGGGAGTGGGTAAATACTGCCACCTAGCGGCGAAATTGTAAAGTACAGCTTGGAAAAACCAGAAACAGGCAAGAAAGTGAGTAAAAGATCAGGAAGGAAAGTAGAATGCAGTAGGCTGCTAGTGAACACGTGGTGGAGTACTAAACTAAGTTACTGATAGCCAAAAACTGTAGAACATATACAACAGATTGCATTACATACACGCTGTTGGTCTCGGGGAAAGTCTGTATGTTTAAAAGCACTTCTGAAGTCCCATTTTGGTTGTTCTTTCAAGGAAGGTATACCTGGGTGACATGCAGTACAGTAGGAAGTGCCCGGCAAGGTAAACACAGCACTAGCAAGCCATCTTCTTCTTTTGGATTTTCCCAGTTAGGGGTCGCCACAGCAGAACCCCGGTCCCCAATGATTGGCAGTACATTTTTTACGGGAGCCAGCTCGACGCCCAACCTTCAACAAAGGCACACTCATTCTACACATGTCTTTCAAATGCCACTCAACCGCGGGGAGGACATGCAGACTCCACACAGAAGGAGCTCCAGCCAAGAATCGAATGGGAGAACCTCTTGCTGTGAGGCAACAATGCTACCACTGCACCACCGCGGCTACAGCAATAGCAAGCTACAATGGAGAGAAATAAAATATACAATGCTTTTAATGTTATGCCAGTAAAAGGAGAAGAACAGCTAAGTAGTACAACAGAATTGGTAGAGAACGGGCAAAGGTTAAGTATACTGAGAGTGTGCATGTGTATAGGAAGTGATTCGTAAAGAAAAAAAAGAAGAGGAGAGAAAAAACATATAATACTTTTAATGTTATGCCAGTAAGAGGTGAAGAATAGCTAGGTAGTACAACAGAATTGGTAGGGGATGGACAAAGGTTAAGTATACTGAGAATGTGCGTGCATATAGGAAGTGATTCAGAGGGAAAAAAGGAGGAGAGAGAGGTACAGTAGAGGGTGAAGTAACAGGGGAAAATAAAGGTAGTGAATTAAGAAAAACTAGGACAAAGGGAAGCAGAACCTTGACAAAAAGTTGTAATTATGCTGTTACAGCAGTTACAATAAAGTAAATACAACAGTAATTGAAGGGTTACAAAAATAAAGCACAGCAGCAGTTATAGCACAGTAAATGCAGTAGGATTGAAGGGTTACAACTTAAAGCTCAATTAAAACATTGATTTATACACTACAATTACAGTAGAACACACTTAAGCAAAATGATAAAAGGATTTACGGGCTAAACACTTAAAACAGCCTCTGACACTAAAATACAGCAATAATACCACTGGTTTGAACACAGGTAACACAAGCAGATAGCTGTAGCCATACAATGATGGTGGCTGGTTGCATGTATTCAGAGCAATACGCATAACCACTATTAAGCACATTCACATAACTAGCCCCAAAACCAGTCAAAATAGTGTAGAGCTTAAAACAGGAAAAGATATTTAAAAAGGTCGCTATTCATAGTTAACAATACAAGTCTGGGTTAGAATACCACTCACTGACGAGCAAACCCAGCAGCCTATGGCAGGACTAATCAGAAATGGCTCAGGGGAATTTTAAAAATGGCACCACAGGTAGTAGCATCACTATATATACTATGGGGTTGAAAAGTAGGTAAGAAAAAGGGGAGGGGCAGGGAGATGGGCAGGCGAGAGGAAAAGGTAACAGAAAGGGGAAGGGGGTGCGAGGCATGAGGGAAGCTGAGAGAGATGGGGCCAAGGAGAAGGAAGGTGGCTTACCAAGAACAATCAGTGTATCAGAGAAAAGGCATGGAGCTGGAGAGGAAGCTTGGAGGGAATTGCTGGGTCAAATGCAGAACAGCAAGGGTTAAACTGAAATTTGTTAAGAAAATGCTGGCTAAATGAAATGCAGACAGACCAGAGGTAAAACTATTAGACTGGTAGGGAATATGCTGGGGTTAAGTACTAAAACAGACAGAAAGTACAGTTGTGTACATTTACCATAAATGTAGATGTTCGAGTGTATTCACTGTTGCAGTTATTACATTTGGGTGATCTGCTGGCAGATTGCCCTCAGTCGGCCTGATTAACAAAGTCTTGGGTCCTGCGTCAGTTGCTGTCCCTTCTTCCATGATGTCAGGTCGTTAGGGATATAAAACATGCAGCTGATGCCATTACATCAGTTTTTCTTGCCCCAGATATCAGGTGCCCCCCAAATGGGGAGCAAAATAAAATTAAAAACACAAAGGTATACCTCCAACCAAAAGCAAATACACCAAAAAGGCTTTTAAGCATAGTAAAAGAAAGTAGAGGTATAGTAAAAGAAAAACAGAGGGCTGGAGGGAGGGTAACCTGGACTGCAACAGTGAATACACTCCAACATCTACATTTATGGTAAGTGTACACAACTGTACTATGTTCTTCGTGTTTCACTGTTGCAGTCATTACATTTGGGTAGATTCACAAAGCTATGGCTGGGAGGATGGATTTATACAGCAGTAAGACCAGCTATAAGACCCTGCAAAACAGCAGTGGCAAAGCCAGCTCTAGATTTAGAGAAAATTGGTAAGTGATCATGCTTGGTGAAAGTATGAACTGAACTCCAGGTAGCAGCATCTAGAATATCCTGGTAGGAACACCTCTGAGAAAGGCTGCAGAAGTAGATGCAGCCCTGGTGGAATGAGATCTGATCCCCTGGGGGATAGGTTTTCCATGGTGCTTATAGCAGAAATGAATGCAATGGCTTATCCATTTAGAAATGGTTTGTTTTGAAATAGCCTTCCCCTCTGCCCCTGCAGAAAATGCCACCAGCAGTTGTTCAGATTTTCTTCGAGATTTAGTCCTGTCCAAGTAGAATCTAAGTTGTCTGTGCACATCCAATGAATGCAGAATCCGCTCTCCCTTGTTCTGTGGATTGGGAAAGAAAGTTGGCAAATGAATGGACTTATTAAGAGCCACACTGGATACCACCTTGGGCATGAAGGATGGATTGGTCCTGAGTGACACCCTGTCCGCATGAAAGATGATGAAAAGCTCCACTGCCATAAGGGCCTGTAATTCAGATATCCTTCTAGCTGAAGTGATTGCTAAAAGGAAGGCTGTTTTCCAAGACAGAAATTTTAAGTCTGCAGTAGCAGCTGGCTTGAAAGGAGGTAGAGTGAGTTTTTCTAATACAAAGTTAAGGTCCCAGGCAGGGGTTGGAGCTCTCCTGGGTGGTCTCAAGTTTTTGGCTCATGTGAGGTAGTGCTTGAGCAGAGGATGAGAGAAGAGGGGAGGTTCTGTGTTGTAATGAGCTGAAATGGATGAGGTGTGGATTTTAATGGAGGAAAAAGACAGGCCCTTGTGAAGCATCTCAGTTAAGTATTGCAAAATCTGAGGTAAATTGGGCGCTGCTGTGCTCATCCCTTGAGACTGATTCCAGGCACAGAATCTTTTCCATTTGTCAGCATAAGATTTTCTAGGTCTTCTCGCCTCCAAGATGACATCCATCACCGGTTTGCTGAGGGATGCTAAGGGTGATTTTAAGGGTGAATTTAAGTGATTAGCCAAGCTGCAAGTTTCAATGTTGGGAGCTGAGGGTGCAGAATTTGGTTCTCCTGCTGAGACAGTAAGGAAGGTGTCTCAGGCAGGTGCCATGGAGAAATTTGTGACACACTGCGCAGGAGTGGGTACCAGTGTTGGTGTTGCCAGTCTGGTGCAATCAAAATCATTTTTGGTTTGTCCTGTTTGACTTTTAGCAGAACTTTGGGGAGTAGAGGCAGAGGGGGAAAAGTGTAGACTGATAGGTTTTTCCAGCTAAGGACAGAGCATCCACTTTCCAGGCTTTTTTGTGAGGAGTTCTTGTGCAAAATTTGTCCAACTGGTAGTTCTGAGGGGAGGCAAATAGATCTATGTCTGGGCTACCCCATTTGCGTGTCAACATGTTGAAAATCCATGGTTCCAGTCTCCATTCGTGTGGGTCCATGAGATTTCCACTTAGTTCGTCTGCCAGAATATTCAGTTTTCCTGGCAGGAATTGAGCTTGTAGTTGCACTTGGCAGCTCAAGGCCATATTCCACAATGTCATGGCTAGTCTGCAGAGGGTGTAGGAATGTGTATCCCCCTGCTTGTTTATGTACCACGTAACAGTGGTGTTGTCCGTCTTTACCAGTAGTTGTCCTGGATGAATGCAGCCTTTGAAGGCTGTCAGAGCAGTCTGTACAGCTAACATTTCTTTTTGATTGATATGTAGGTGCATTTGATTTGGGCTCCATTTGCCCTGAATGTACATCCCTGCCAGATGAGCCCCCCATGCATAGTCTGATGCGTCTGTAGTTAGGGTTTGGATGGCAGGGGGTAGTGTGAATGGCAGTCCCTTGTCTTGGTGGCAGGCTTCTGCCCACCATAGCAACTCTAGGCGTAGGCAAGGTATGATAGTAATCATTTTTTCCAGGCTGTGACAATGTTGACTCCATAAACTTTTTAAGTACCACTGAAGTTTCCTCATATGCAGTCTTGCATATGGAATTAGAAGAATGCAGGAGGCTGTGAACCCCAAGGCTTGCAGTATTTGTCTTGCAGATAGCAGGGTTTTTGTGGCCACCTGTTTGAAGTAAGTTACCAAATGAATTTGCTTTTCTAGTGTGAGGAAAGCCATCTGGGCAGTTGTATTCAAGCTTGCACCCAGGAATGTAATCTGCTGAGAGGGTACCAGTTGTCATTTCTTTTCGTTTATGGTGTACCCTAAACAAGTGAGAACCCTTTTTAAGTATGGCCTGGTTTTCTGCCTGAATTAGACAATCATCCAGGTATGGATATATTTGAATATTTCTTTGCCTGCAAAATGCAATTACTGGAGCCAGGCACTTTGTGAATACCCTGGGTGCAGTAGACAAGCCAAAGGGCAGTGCAGAGAACTGATAATGCAAGTAGCCTGCTTTGAAGCGTAGGTATCTTCTGCAAGATTCCCTGATTGGGATATGCACGTAAGCTTCTTTCAAATCTAGAGTTGCCAACCAGGCATCCTTGCCTAGCATAGGAAGTAACTGGTGAAGAGTCAGCATCTTGAATTTTGGAATGTCCAGAAAGGTGTTTAGAGTAGACAGGTCCAGAATTGGATGCCATGATTTGTCTTTTCTGGGTACCAGGAAAAGTCTGGAATAGAAACCTTGTCCCTTTTCCTCTTTTGGTACTAGTTGAATAGCCCCCATGTTTAGGAGGGAAAGTACTTGTTTCTGAGCCTCTGCCCACTGATTTGGGGGCAGGTCTGGCCATCCGTTTGGAGTTGGCAATGTGTGGAAATGAAATCTGTATCCCTGGGACACTATATTTAAAACCCATTTGTCCTGGGTTATGAGTTGCCAGTTTTTTGCATGAAGAGCAATCTTTCCCCACAAAGGGACGGCTGAAAGGTAAGTGCTTGGTAATTTTAAAGGAAAGTCATTAAGACTGTTTACCATGGGGGGGGGGGTCTTGTTATTTCCAGATTTGGAAGTGGAGGCACCCCATTGCTTAGTTCTGAGAGTCCCTTGGGACTGAAACCTGGTGCTTTTGGTGTTTCTGGGTTTGACTTGAGTGGATCTGGAAGGAGCTGGAAAGGACCAGTTCTTAGTAGGCCAGTGCCTACTAAATCTTAGAGGTTGCACTTGTAAGAAATCTTTCACATTTTGGATAGATTTAGCTTTATCTTCCATCTTTTTTAGAACTTCTTCAGTCTTATTGCCAAACAGGCGGTCCTGATTTAAAGGAGCATCCAACAATTTTGCTTTAACATGATCAGGCAGAGATTGCTCCTTAAGCCAAGCATGCATTTTAAGCACAGACCCAGTAACAGCAGCCCTGCAAGAGGCCTCTAAAGAATCAAAATCACATTGCAAAGTATGTTTTCCAACTTGTTCAGCTGAATGCAATAAATCCTGTAAATCTTTATTTTCCACTTAGTCAGAAATCAACATCATTTTCTGTTTAAGCAGCCCAATGACATGTTGCTGATATTTTAACATATGAAATTGGCAGTTTAAAGCTCTGATTGCCAAGGTTGCAGAAGTATAAACTTTTTTAGCCATCTATCCAGCGCCCTGGAATCTCTATCAGAAGTGGTAGGATTTTTAGCAGTAGAAGCCTTAATGCCCTTGGGCCCCTGAGATATAGTTTCTGGGTTCGCAACAGGATTTTTGAAAAGGAATTTGTGGGAGTCAGGAACCCTATAGTATCTGTCAGGTTTACTAGGAGGCGGAGGCAGGGAATCAGGGACCATACTGGATTCTGAAAACACATCAACAATGTTGAGTACAGGAAGTATGGCCAAAGGCCTATGCTGAGGAAGAAGAAGGAACTCCCTAAGCCTCTTTTGGATTCAGAAAATTCCTGACCCAGTAGAAATACTGCCTTAAGGTATGTAAAGTTTCCCCAAAAGAAAAGCCCTCAGGGGGGGGAAGCAGAGGGAATGGAATCCTCTGCATCAGAATCCTCATAAGTAGGTATGGACAAATCCACGCCATTAGAAGAGTCAGAAATAACAGAGTCCTGATCAGAAGATTCATAGTCAAGCTCAGCCCTAGGCCTCTTAGAAGGGAGGGGGGTTGACTACCCCTGATTAGAGTAATTAATTCTTCAGCCATTTTGATAATTTGTTTTTTAGGCATAGGGGCCTGAACATGTGGCCTGGGCGTCGTTTTTTTAGACATAGATCGAGATTTAGGCCTTAGTATTGAAGGTGGAGTCAGTTTAATATGCAAGTCTGTAGGCCTGAATACACCCTCAGAAGCCGGTGCCTGCACAGAGGCTCCGGACTCATCCAAGGTAGAGACATCCGCGTGTTCCATAGGTGAAGCATTTTGCGGCATACCGGACTCCGAATGGGTCTCAGTAGAGGCCTGCGAATCAGAGGTAGTGGGTATCAGGGGCTGTGAAAGCACCTCACTGAGTACCAGCGAACTGACGACTGACTCAGGAGAAGCGTCGCCGGCAGTTTTGGACCTCGACGGCCTGTCTCTGTCTTTTTCTTTGCATTTTTTCAGAATTCCAGTAGTCGGATGGCTAACCAAAGTCATTGCTGGATAATTAAACCGAGAACCAAAATATTTAGAGCAAAAATGTACCGATGACGGATAGTGCGCTGATTAAATAAAGCACAAAATCGACAGCAAGGTCAGGGCCTAGGCAAGGAATTCAGTACAAATGAAAATCTTTATAAGGTATTTGCTTCCCACAAGTAATGCAATTATTAACTTTTACTGACATCGATAAGGAGCAAGAAAATGTTTCCCCAACGGGGTACTTAGCTTTAAGTTGAAGACTTCGGTTCTAAAACTCGAAAACGAAAATTTCAGGAGTCGGCCGACCGGCACTTGCGAACTGCTTCTGCTTCGGTCATGGCAAGAAAGACTGATGTAATGGCATCAGCTGCATGTTTTATACCCCTGACGACCTGATGTCATGGAAGAAGGGACAGCAACCGACGCAGGATCCAAGACTTTGTTAATCAGGCCGATTGAGGGCAACCTGCCAGCAGATTGCCCAAATGTAATGACTGCAACAGTGAAACAGGAAGAACATCTGCAGAGGTTAAGTTTAAGTATGGGGAGTGGGTAAACACTGCTATCTAGTGGCAAAATTGTAAAGTACAACCTGGAAAGACCAGAAGGGCAAGAAAGTGAGTAGATCATCGGGAAGGAAAGTAGACCACAGCAGGCTGCTAGCGAATGCGTGGCAAAGCAATAAACTAAATTATTGTTTACCAAAAACAGTAGGACATATCCAACAAATTGCATTACATACATGCTGTTGGTCTTGGGGAAAGGTCGTATGTTTAAAAGCATTTCTGAAATCCTGTTTTGGTTATCCTTTCAAGGGAGGTGTGCCTGGATGATATGCAGTACAGCAGGAAGCGCCCGGGGATATAAACGCAGCACTTGCAAGATGCTGTTAGTCTTGGAGAAAGGCTGTTTGTTTAAAAGCACTTCTTAAGTCTTTCAAGGGAGGTGTGCCTGGGTTATATGCAGTACAGCAGGTAGCACCAGGGAGGTAAATGCAGCACTAGCAAGATGCTTTTAGTCTTGGGGAAAGGCTGTATGTTTAAAACCACTTCTGAAGTCCCATTTTGGTTGTCCTTTCAATGGAGATGTGCTGGGTGATATGCAGTACAGTAGGAAGCTTCCGGGGAGGTAAACACAGCACTAGCAAGCAATGACAGAAGCCAGCAGCCTATGGCAGGACTAATCATAAATGGCTCAGGGAAATTAAAAAAATAAATAAATATATACATATATATATATATATATATATATATATATATATATAAATACACACACAAAGTATTAGAAATAAAAAGGGACAAATACTTAAGATCCATAGCATTTTATTATTTTATAAAATAAATGACCGATTTATCTAGTTTTAATTTAAATAAAGATGAAACCTCAGAGCTGAAAGACCTATCTTCTCTTTTTATTGATATCCAAACATTAAGAAATTTCGTCCTACAAGCTGGACTTCATCACAATGAAGAGTTCATGCAACACAACTCATTTATGACAAATAAACCCTTCACACGTAGGGAAGATCACAGAATACCACTGTTCAAAATTGACATCAGTTAGTTAAACATCAGCTGACAAACATAATATGAAAAATGTAAACAATACATTATGTTGAACAATTAAAAGACCAATCTGCCCACACCAATTATTTGAAAAAAGCCAATAACTGGCCTATAATACAGTAATTATACAAATCTTAAAAAGCCATGCAATCAATAAATATAAAGTCATGTCTGGACATAAAACTTGCATTAAATATTGAGACTTTAAATATCAGCTTGAAATCACAATAGAAAGCTCATGAAGCTGGCATAATGTGTAACCCAAACTGTAAATAAAACTTCCATAGATACTACATGATTTACTGGAAGTATATTGTAACTAAATGGGGGCACCTGAATAATATAGAATAATAGAAAAATGAACCATATACTATGTAAAAAATCACCAATATAGAGAATGTTCATAACATAATTGATATAGAAAACTTACAAATAAGAACAATGCTTTTAAACAAAGAATGCTGCTGATAGAAACCATATCATTCTAACCCAACCATTGGTGGAACTGGTTTTGAGCTGCCACCTTAGTTCTTTTTGTTCCAAAAAATTACTTAAAAGGACCACCCCTCATATCCAAAAATATGTCTACAACATAAAATTTAAACCTGTGGGAGCTCATGGTCTTGATATGTTTGTAGAATGCATTACGCTCATCCATCCTCATGATGTCATACATATGTTGATAAATTCTTATCCTACAAGGTTTCTCAGTTTTCTCAATATAAAAGTGGCACACTTTTGGTATTGTGCCACATATACTGCACTGCCACTTAAACAGTGATATATTTGACTCAATTTAATCTTGCCATACCCATGATTAAAAAAAGAAGACCCTTCTAAAATGTGGCAGCACCGCTTACATTGCCTACTTTCCTCATACTAAAACAACCATGGGTAGTTCTCACTTTTTTTCTTTCAAAGTTTTAAATCAAAATTGAGGGTAGAACCCAAAGCCTGGAATTGTTCCTTGTTTGCTAAAAAAAATATTCCAGTTTTGACCACCACCGATCTGATGGCAAAGAAATCAAGATTGAGAATTACTGTCTTGTTGTATCTAGCTGTAGTAGCTGACTCTAAATTGTTACATAGGTTAAGATTTTCCTTGCCTATCCTCACAGGCACTTAATCTCGTAAAAAATATCACTGATAAAACTGTATGGGTAGCCATGTACTTCAAGCATCTGTTTAAGTTTACTACTCTCTCATATAAAAATTTCCTCCTGCAAAATCTTATGTGATAATCTAAACAACTAGCCCTTAACTAATGCTTTCTTCTGATGTATCAGGTGCCAACTGATAAAATGTAACAAGGAACTGGAATAAGTTGGCTTTATATATATATATATATATATATATATATATATATATATATATATATATATAGGATTCAAAGCAGTAACTTTCTCTATTTTTAGAAATTGTTAAATCCAAGTAATTGATTTGCTAAAGGAAAAATTCATAGTAAAAATCAAAAATTCTGTGGCACCATTCAAATAGTCAAAAAAATGCATTTAACTTCTCTAAACTACCAGTCCAAAAATTATAATACTGTCAATATAACAACCATACAGTGACCAAAACTCCTTGAAAGGGGATGAAAATTTGTAAATGTATTCCCATTGGGACATAACTAGATTGGCAAAAATCGAGGAGCAGGCAGCACCCATTGCTATACCTGTCTATTGTCTGCATTGCTGCCCATGCGACCTTCTTTTCCACAAAAAAATCATGTTTTTTTGTTGCCCTCCATACCTTACAACAGCTCTGTTTCCTTTTAGAGTAATCATACTAGGAATATAAATTATTTTATCATTTTCTAGTATTCAAAATAATACTGCATTCCCAGCTCCCTATCCATAATACCCTATTATCTAAAACCTTTGAAATACCTTTAACTTCTTTACAAAAGTTTTGTATTAAATAATCTTTAACACTCTCTCTTTCAGTCTCTGTTCTGAATAGAATGTTCACTTTCTTTTGTGTTTCATGGTAAAAAGTCTTAACATATCTATTCCATGGATATATATATCCTTACATATGTCCTTTTTCTTTTCATAGTTTCCTAGAAAAGTCTCTAAACCTGTAGCTGTTTCAAAGAAAATTTCATCATATTTTTTTTATTAATATAAATGCTTTTATTCCTAACGGAACACTTACCATGTCCCATTTCTGCCTCATTCCTTCTCTTCTTTACCTTGTATGTGTGCTACAAACTTCTGTATTACTGAATCCTCTGTTCTCCTATCTTCCTGTTTCTCCTCTGTCTTCTCCTTCACTGCTTTTTCTGTAATTCCTCTCCTTCTCCATCTCAAACCCTTTCCACCTCTTCTCTCCATGAAAGTTCATTTACACTATCTGGATCATTTTCTTTCATTAAATTCACCAATATGTCATCCCACAACCCTCCCAACTGTAGGGTTGTAACCATAATTTCTTCTTTTCATCACTCATCTATGGTTGAACAACTAAATATTTTTGGGGAGAAAATATCCTCCAAATAAAAAAAAAATCTCTGATCTTTTTCCCATATCATGTTCAAACTCCTTTACACAGCTGGCATTTTCCTCAGCTTCTCACTCTGCCTCTTCCATTTTGCACCCTTCTCCCAGCCACCTCAGTGCTAGGCTTGGAATATATGCACATACATGTTCGTTGGACTAGCAGACTGCGAAAGTGCTAACTAGTAGTGGAAGTTCCCCTGGGCAAATTTCCCCTTTTAGAATAAATACCACCTCAGATATCCTCTGAAAAGAGGCTACAAACCTAATGGGACTAACCCAGTCAACAAAGGAAAAATAAAACAAAATAAAATATTAGACACAGGATTATAAGAGGAAGATGCAAATAAAGATAACAAGTTGTCTCTTTTTAGTGGACTGAACACTTCAATCTTATGCAGCAAAGAATCCAGAAAGACAAGGGTTCTAAGCTTGTGAGCAGTTAGCTTTAAGCAAACCCCTTTTCAAGCCTGGGTATTGCCCAAATTCTTCAAGTCTGAAAGTCCAACAATCCACTACAACACCACACAGCATGGAACAGTGAATCTGAAATTGCAACATTACTTCTGCATAGAGGAACTAAAGGGCAAGTTATTGTGTATTCCTGAAGTGCCACTACAGTCACACAGCTAGAAAATTTTTAAGAGGTTAAATCACAATGTTGTAAACAGTCTAGGTCAAGTTTAAATTGCTCTGCCTTGAAAAAAAAAAGGAAAGAAACAAAATCTTCATTCAGCACCCTTCTTGTAAACAACTCAAGACTTCTTCCTAGTGCATGGAGTTAAAGTATCAGTTATTACAACCATTACTTTTAATGTAGTTACCATAACATTAAGAAGCATTACCAGAGGAATGCCCAAAACTATGGTTACCTTTTCTAATTCTTGTAAGTAAACAAGTGAAATATAGCAGGACTTTTCAAAGCATACAAGCACTTCTTCATCTCGTTCTAATAAACGCACGCGGGAGGCAACGGATGTAGGCTGGCGTTCCAATGAAAGCCCTGTAGAGAAAATTAGCACATTGACAAGATTTAGTTTTAATAAAGTTACAGTACAAGTCCATGTGCTACAACAATCTGCACAGCTGAACAAATCTATTTCTTTGACTTAGTATGTGGGAGCTCTACAAACTACTCCAGCAGAGCACAAGGTACCATACGTAGCACACTGGGACAAATTTCATGTATCTGTGTGTGTCATCTGCATAGTGAAGTCTCCTTCTGTCATATGGCCCTTCAATATTTATTAATTATATTACATAATCATAAATGGCTAGTATGAACTAAAACCTGACTGGTAGGGATGCTCAGTATGACAAGCTGAAAGCATTATATTGACCTCTGCTACACACTAATTAAATGGTGGCAAACAAATTATTATAGCCACTATCACTAATGAAGTAGATTGCCAAGAACAATTACTTCCTCACTGGTCACATGGAGTGAGGGCGACAAAATTTCAATATTCTAAAACGTTATATATTTATTCCTATAGAAAGCAACCCAACTGTTCAGGGAAGGCATTCCACTGGCACACTGGAAATATTGCAAATAGGATATGCCTGCATACTTTTTACTTATATTTTTACGTCAGAAGATCAACAGCATCTGTTTCTTCAGATCAATATCAGCCTTATATATAGCACATCACAACTTTTTGCAAACAGTGAAGTAGAAAGATGTCAGCTGGGAACGGATCCCTTATACAGTTTGAGAGTGCATTTTATTAAGGATGATGTTGAGAGAAGGGTCTGACACTGATGTGGACTAACCTGCCAGTTTACGTTTCTCCAAACTGCTAGGTCATTGAAGTCAGCAATATATACATAAGATCATATTTACAAGGCTCTATCTATACACACCAGACAGACACACACACACACACACACACACACACACACACACACACACACACACACACACACACACACACACACACACACACACACACACACACACACACACAGACTGCTGTGGGATTAGAAACCTTGCCTATCTAGTTATACAATCTAGAGGATACAGTACTTAACACAAACACCACTGAACAAGTCTAGGTTTTATAGAATGACAGTGCAGTGTACATAGGCTTAGTTTCTTGTTCTGTGTTAGACAAGATATTGTGATGTTGACGTTTTGGTGCAAAGTCACATTTATTGATATGAAGTGCAACCATCTGATCAATAATAAATGCATACTGCTGACTCAGATCAGCTATACTGTCATTAATGTTTATTGCAGAACTGAGACTGACATGTACCTATTTTACATGATGTTGTATAGATGAGACACACACACTTGTGAAACACAGAGGAGTGACAATAACCAATACATCCACATACATGTGATCGAAGAAGGTGTAGGAAATTGGAAATATGATTTTGAAATGAGGATGGTGTTCTGCTGATAGATACAGCACACCCTTACACAAGTAATATTAACTTGGAGAAAACTACATTTCTGTATAACATATTTCAGTATTTAAACTTTAGGCAGTAGAAATAAAACTTTATAGACAGGCAGATTTTCCTCCCTCACCGCAGAGGAGCCCATACTGTAATACATTTCAGTCAAACAGTGAGAGACACTGCAACATAAAAATATTAGGTAGGCAGCACTATTCATTAGAGTTATATCAACTGTAGCCTCCCTTACACTTATATGACATCCAGCAGTCTGATACACATGGAAGACTAGCTATATCACAGTATATCACATTAAGTATTTTTTCCTATAGCACAGTAAACATATTGGTATTTGCTCTAAGCTTACTGTAGTAATGTGGTGTAAGGAAAAAAATCACCAAATTTTGTAATAACATTTGAAATGCCATTTAGCATTACATACTACACTTACTAATTTCCAGACCTTGTGCAAATGCTGAGGACTACGACTGGTAAATTGGAAGGGGATCAGACAGATACATAGGCAGCACAAACACAGGAAAGAGAATTAAAAAAACAGACAGGAAGAGTTTCACCTACTGCTGGATTAGAAGCCCTGTCAAGAAGCAAAATTAGGTTTATAGAACTGGTCATTATCTAAAAACTTCAAAAAGGAAATCCTACTTCACATATTTCATAATCACACTAATGAAGGGGCAGTAATATCCTATTCATCCAATGGAAGATGGAGGTATTACCCTTCAGCAAAGTAAAGACAGTACTAAAATGCCATAAAATAACTGTGGGTAATGCAACAACTGACCAAGTTTTGCCATAGGACATGAACAACCATTAACCGTCACTCGGCATTGGTGTGTGATGCCAAATTCCATGCAAATGCTGAGGGCAAAAAGTGAAGGCCTTCTTATGGGCTATTTCTGGCCATGTTTACTGTGTGTGATTCGATTTTTTGACCAGATTAAACATGTGAAAAAGGGGTTGATAGGAAAGTGGTGAAATGAGGGGGAGGGTGCAAGTAGAGGGGAGGACACAGGAAACAAAAGAGGAATCTGCAAGAAGGTAGTGGGAGAGAACAATAGAATTCCACTTCTTCACAATATAAATATAGAACTGTAGACAGAATTAGTGAATTTGTACTGTCATCACACCAAGGATAGGTGCCAAAAACAGAATAATGGTGGAGAGCCAATTTTACCAAATCAAGTGTGTCAAAAGACACACAGATTTAATAAAAATAATTAAGGGAAAAAAGACACATAGGTGAACTGGAGAGCTATGTATAGGTCTTTTTGTGGGACCAATGCCTTTTTTTCTTTACTTTCAAAGAGACAGGAATGTTAGGAAAGAGGCTTAGGAATGTGAGGGTCAGGTCGGTAGATTAGGTGAGGAAGCAGGCACAGACATACAGGACATAGAAAACAGACAGGGATGGTGATGGACACAAAAGGTTGGGGGACACTATGATGGGGATAGGTAGACATTGGAGGCTCACGAACAGTGATAATCTAGTCCTCACCCTCAGAACTGTCATCACTGTCTCATGTCTCAGTTGCCTCTATCAGTGCTGCTCAATGATGCGCTGTATTTGCAATATGATTAAGCACCTTTTCTACATGTCTGAATCAGGCACTGAGGCCTCTTTCCATTATATCTTCCACCAGTCCTATCAGCTCTTGCCAGGTATTCACAGAAAAAATGCTAAAGACAGAGCACTGCACTGAAGACCGTCTTGGTTAAGTTGTTCCAAGGCTCAGTCTTATACTCTACAGAAGGCTGCCCAAATAAAATTTTTCACTTTATTTCCTTAAGCAAGTAAGTTTGATTGCACACCACTCAGCAGCAAGCAAGTGCAGAAGGCAAGAAACAGGAAAAAAATCAATATGTAGTTGTGAAGAAGGTAAAACATATTTTCAGTAATAATCTTGACATTTCCTTCACATATGAATTTGAACCCCAGAGGAACTCTGTTATTGGTCCAGAGTTATTGCACTCATAGTTTGTGCCACAGAGATATAGGTACATAGTAGATGCACTTCACTCAAGCACTACAAATGTCGCTTTAACAGTGCCAAGGGTATTTGCATTAATGAAGAGTCCGAAAATGAACTTTATCCCCTTCTTCTTTAGCTTTGAGTCCTGTTTGTCCTCTGACAAGCAGCATGCAAATTGCAAAGACAAAAAAATTATTTTCAAAACCACAAAAATCAAGGACAGACATGGCATGTATTTCCATTCAACAATTATACCATTACCAATACACATCTTGCATTTTCACACCTGATACAAACATTATAAGCAGCATGTGAATCACACATCATCAGCATGTCATGTAGTATCAATGGCTCAGAAAGGGGATATACAGGCAATGGTTGGAGGTTGTGCTTAGCAGACTACATACAATTAGCCAGGACACAAAGAATGGCATTAAAAAGTACTTCTTACTGTGATGATGTATGATTCTTAGAGTTTATACAGCATATATGACACAGCTGTTCACAGTACTCATGTTAATCTTTTGAAGTCATAATACTGTACAACCTGTGATGTGATACAAAATCCCTTGCTACTATTATTATTAATAAAGACAACAGCAACATTTTTGCAACCTCAGCTCAAAAGGACTACAGGTAAGATATGGAACATTTACTTTAGCAAATGCATTTCATATACAACATATTATTCTACAGTTATTCTATATCCACTTAAAAATACAAATATATATAAGTTGGATTCAAACCCTGCATCATCTGTCCTGTTTCTTTAAACTCATTGCATTTATACCATGTGCTGCAGTGATACTTCGGTGAGGTGTAAATTTATTCACTTAATGCTGTTCAGAGTGCCTTTTCAAAGTGCACGTTTGCCGCTGTAAAATGCACTAATGATGACATTCCAAATTAAATTTCTCAGTTTGTATCTTAGGGAATGGACTCTCATTCCCTGCCACAAAACGCTGCCAGCTGAAAGTGTAGTTTGGCATAACAAGTGAAAATGATGAACCCAATAAAAGAAAAAGAATTGTCAGTAGTAGCAATCACAGACTAATAATGAAAATGCAGGACTGGGAGATTTCCTTACTTTGTCTGACAACCTGATCATATGTGCAGGAAATATGCAGTAACTCTCTCAAACAGCACACTATCTGCACTTTAACCCTCAATACAGTGCAATAACAACACACACTCAGTTGTGTTTCTCATACCCTCTTTGCCACCAACACAGGCTTACAGTGGGAATCAGAAAATGTACATATCATACAGATCTGACTTAGCAGACCATCAAATTGCAGATTCACCAGAAGAAAGATCATAAAATGTTCCTTTTTCATCTGCTTGTACATGTCTAGATGAATGCGATATTGGCAACATATTTATGCTAAAGGTCCACACCAAATTAGTGTAAGGTTGCGAACACTGCAACTATTTCTTCTCTTTACTTTCTGAGCATCTTCCCCTTATTTAAGCTTAACTAACAGAAATGCAATGTCATATGCATTTCTTTGTATCTGTCTCAGTGTGTAATATAGCGGATTAGCATTGCAGAACAATTTTTAAGCAGAGGATGGAGACTGTGCTATTATTAAAAGAATATCAATGTCATTAAAGTTATTCTCATAGCTTTCAAGTTGCTTCCACACTTTTTCTTAAGTCTAGTCTGCATGAATACATCCACTTCATGGAGAACAGTCTCTTGAGTTTTGCTTTAAGCTGTACTCACAGTAATCATTAACACTTGCAAGTCATTAGCAGCTAACAATTGTTATTGCTCCTCCCTGCAGT
Source organism: Protopterus annectens (assembly GCF_019279795.1). NCBI lineage: Eukaryota > Metazoa > Chordata > Ceratodontiformes > Protopteridae > Protopterus > Protopterus annectens. The sequence goes on from NC_056725.1 coordinate 384,493,622, forward strand.
CCTAAGGCATGTGCATGCAATCGTCTAGCTACATACATGACGTTTACCTCCCCTACACCAAGTGGGAATTTTGCTATTCGGGAATGCTAATGATTTAATGCCTCATTTACATCTTCACAGTGCTTAGAGGACTGAATCTACACAGCATAAATGTAATGGAGTATCTCTGAAAGCTGAAGGGGGGATACTCTTTTGATATAGCCAGGACGTTACTGGTATTTACTCAGATTTTTCTACAATTATTTAATTTTTTCATAAGATGTGTTTGTCCTCTTCATAAACTGTTTACATGTTCATCTTTGGAATGTATTTCAACATGAAACAGAATTGTTTTCATCTGTAAGCATTTTTTTCATTCACTGTTGGCATAGTGCAAGTATGCCATTTCTTGTTTTGCTTTCAAAGTTTGTTAACAGATGGTATGGTTACATCACAGTATCGTGTTACCATTTGCTCTTGGAATTTTACCAGTTAGTTCAGACAACTGTATTGTGTCCATCAGCAAGTGCAAAGGGTTGTACATGTGTAGCGAACAGAGATGTTAGGCTTCTCAGATGTGCAGTGGTGACCTCGACAACAGTGGAGAGACCAATGAAAATTGCTTGGCATTTCTACTTTGGATTCTTGCCTATTTAGTGATTATACTGCCATCCAGTAGTTAGTCAGTTATACAACTGCTGTCCTCTTTACATAAATGTTAACACAATGGACATAATGCTAATGTATTACAATTTATTTTTTTTGAGGGATGGGTAGGGGCTCCCTTAGTTTGTGTGTAATCTTAAATGAGCATTGTGTGTTCAATTGTGTTGTGTTGACAATAGGTGCACAGATGTTATTGGAGGGGAATAATTTCTCTATATACTACAAATGTGTTTTCTGTTCCACATCATGCAGGATTATGGCACCCAGACCAATCTGTTCCATGCAGAGAATGAGGTCATCATTCAAGCCTTACACTGCGATGGATCCTTCCTGCTTGAGAAGGCAGTGATGATGTCTGCCAGAAAAAGCATATGGCTGCAGGTGGTTGCTGACATAAATGCAGTGGGCAGCCATGTCAGAAACTATAATCAGGTGATTACAGTGGCCCATAAGAAGACAGCTGCAGTTGCACTTGAAAAGATGGCTATGGGGGTGGTCCTGCCACCGAACCACCACTCACTGAAACAGAAGTTCCTGTCCACTGTCACAGGTCCTGACAGCTCAGCAGAGAGTTCGCACAGACTCCTTGAAGGTGGCACTAATGTGGACGACAGGCCAAGCATGTCCCAAGAACAACTTCCAGGTATTCTATATACAAGGCATTTACTGCCATTCTAGACATCTTTACGTGTTAATACTTGTATACTTCGGAGATATCTTGAAACATCGAGACATGTGGCTTTGAAGAGACACAGTCCAACAGAGACTGTGTTTGGGGGAACTGGTCAACCTTATTGACTCCGAGATATTTCTTAAGGAGAAGACAGGCAGGACATTATTCTCTTGTCCTTGTGTCATTTGCATTGTGATGCTTATTAGCCTTCTTTCCACTGCCTTCGTCTTTTTCCAGAGACATCAGAATTACCATCTGAAAGACCACCTGCACATGGTAAGCACAAACTTTCTTTGCTTAATAATACCCATTAGTTAGATGCAAGTCTGAGGACAGAATAATTATCGTATTGTTTTAGCATCTGAAATAGGAGTGTTTAGAACACAGTTTGGATTATTTCCAGTCACTATTTTTCTCCTTCTTGTGTTTGTTGATTATTATCACAGATGACCCTGACAGTGGAAGTGTAAAGCTCATACCACCTGAAGTCAGAGTGATGGTGATGGTGGCAATATACAGGCACAGTCAGGAGTGCAGTGGTTCAATCTGACACTGTGGTTGTGGCTCACACACCCCTGGCCTTATTATGGAAACATTCAGTATGCCTAGGCATACCCATTTCACCGAGTCCTCAGATACAAGGCAGACTGATCGAGGTAGTGTGCTTACTCCAGTTGCAGAGCTGGCTGACTCTGCCTGTAGTCATTGTGAGGGTGTGGTACCACATGGGAGTGCTGCTAGAGGTGCTTGGAGGAGGCCCACTGTCCACCCTCCTCCTGATGCTGGTATGTCATTATGTGCCACCAGACATATGCATAGGGCAGTCGTAAAGGCACAGGCATGTTCAACCAGGGCCTCAAAAGAGATAATGCGAGTCCTGAACATGGCACATTCTGATGTGCATGACTGCCTCAACCATGTGGGTGACTCTTTGGATAGGATAAGTGACACACTGGGTTGGATAGTCTCTCTGATGTAACATCTGCTGGGGGTGTGTTGGTATCCATGTGTCCATAGAGCCATAACATTCTCTGGAGTTAGCCAAGAGGCTATGCCAGATCCTGCCCCATAGTGGCATTACTTCCACTGCTCCTTCAGTGATTGAGGTGTCCACACCTACACATTGTAGGACACAGGGTCATGGTCTTGGAGGTAGTAATGAAGAAAGCTCATCCAGCAGACATTGCTCATGTTCAGGCAGCACTCCCACTTCAAACCAAGGATGTGGACGTGGGGTGGCAACTCCTGCCAGAGGCAGTTTGTGTGGTCAGGAGTGAAAGCACTGAACTTACAACTCTGTCATGCATGGCTCATACCTGTCTGACATGACAGGACATAGTGCTAGCACAGAGCTTGATTGTGTTCACAGAGACACGCACACATTTCACAAAAAATGCCCATACTGATTCACACACATGTAAGCTAGGCAAACCTTAATGAATGTTAATTGTGTTATATCTACTATTAATGGCCCTGAAAAATGAATGAATGTATGTTTCTTTCTCGCACACATTCACTACTTTGGTGTCAGCCTTGGCCTCCTGCCCCCCCATCCCCGCCCTGTGCAAATGATGATGACTGTGTCCTGCCCTTTCTCACAATGTTGATTTTATGCTTATGTACTACATCAGAAAATGTGGGATGTTTTTGTACATGCTCTTGTTGGAAAGATTATTTCAATTAGTAGTGTGAGTCATGATTACAAATCAGTGAAACTGCATTCCTGCTTACTGCTCTACTTGTGAAACTGTCCATATAATTGTCCTGTTGACTGGTTTGTGTACAGTAGGTAAGTAATGGGCTTCATGCAGGTTATTTTGTACAATGCATAGCTGTACATAGCAGATATTAGTCATATAAGCTAATAATGCCATTGCTGGACACCTCACATAGGTTCTGCTTGAGTACATTTATTATTAATAGTATGCAGATATATCAGTTATGTTTATCTTTTTACACATTTGTTTGTATTCTACAGGTTCCACATTTAACTTGACATTACTGCAATATGAACTATGTCCTTTGGGGCTGTCTCTGTCTGATGCTATCAGTACACAGACATTACATGGGGAAGTAAAGTTTGTGAACATTGGATGGCATCATACCTATCACTTGTACAGATTTTCGCAGAATGGCCAGATTTTTGCCTCATATTTTTGATCAATTTTTAATGAAATTGTGATTTTCTGGCAAATTAGTGGCAAATCATTAAAGACTGAAGTTAAAAATGAATGACAGATATTTGAGTTTCAGACTTCATAACTTTCAAAAATGCATGCTAATGCACAACCTGCTATTCTATCAACTTTCTAAGTTTGTAACAGTAATATTTAAAAAATGTCCCTGTTTTTTGGGCTTTGTCTCACTTTTATTTATGACTTTGCCCAGATTTCTTGCTCTCAGAGGTAGAAAAGTATGGTTGACATCAGTTTTACTATTTATATGCGCTTAGGTTATTATTCATTAGCTGGTGAGTTTGTGTGCTATCCTTTGCCTCTTAGGTGGGAAGAGTGTGGACAATCCTTTGCATCTTAGTCAGGACAAGGACATATTGTGCACACCTATGTCTGCTGGCTACGTCTGCAGCTGGAAGTTCTCCTTCAGAATTTATGTGAGGGGTGATGCTGCCCCCACCTGTATTCCAGGAATGAGTGATCCTGGACCTTGCTGTTCCTGTTGCAACTGTTTCCTCAAGATGATATAGTGCAACATGGCACAGACTGTGAGAATTTCTGTGCAGGTGCCCGAGTCATACTGCAGGGCACTCCCTGATATGTCTAGACAGTGGAAGTGTAACTGCAGCATGCTAAACACACACTCTGTGATGTTTCTAGTTTGAGCATAGGTATCACTCTACCCCTATTCAGTGGGTATGTGTGTATTTCTGATGGGTGTCATGAGCCACAGTTCCAGTGCATAACCTGCATCACTCAGTAGATGGACTTATGGAACATCACCTCTAGCAAACCTTGTGTAAAACTGAGAGGTGTCCTATATTTCTGAGTCATGGTAACTGTCTGGGTTGCCAGCACACATACTGAGCATGATCCCTTGGGCATTACAGACAACCTGGCAGTTGACTAAGCAGAACCCTTTTCGGTTGCTGTATGTCTTTCTCTCTTCACCAGGTGGTGCTTTTATTTCTATGCGAGTTCAGTCTATGGGCACCAAAACTTCAGGGAAGTCTACTACACATAAAACTCCTGCATTCTTCTTGCTCTCTCCTCTTGTGTGCATGGAAGGTAGGTGTACTCCCTTGCATGTTTTTGCATTAAGACACTGGTGCAATATTATAGAAGCTCTGGCCTGTGACACCCCTAGTATATTCCCTGCGGGTCTCTGGAATGTACCAGCAGCCAATTCCTTAATGCTACACATATCTTAGTTTCCACCTGTATAGGCTCTCCTCGATTTCCCATGTCTGAGGTAGATGTAGCAGAGATTGCAGGGTTTCTGGATTGTTTCCCTATCCACACTGCATCACTCTAATGTTTTGATATCTTGCAGTCTATGATATGTTAAACTGGGTATGAACACTTTTCTTCTCCTTGGCTGAGGTCTATCGGCAGCACATACACATGCAACAGTGCAGCTGCAGCCCCTAACATTGTTTTTTTCTTTTATAAGTGGATGGTACCTGTATTCCACTAGGTTTAGAGGTTTATGGCAAAGAGCTATAACAAGTGTACACAATTACTTTATAGCTTCCTGAATGTTTTTGCCATCTTGGATTGGTTAATAATGTAATTTGGCAAGTTATGCTTTCATTAGCGCACTCTGCCCTTTACCTTTGTTTTGCAGCTCTACGCTATATGTAGAGTCATTTCATGATTACAATATAGCATTCTATCGTGTGCACACACATTGTCAGCCTGTCATGTAGCTGTTCATGAATCTGGCCCACAGTCTATATGATGTTGGACTATTGCAGTTACACTATAAATAAATATTTTCATATCCAAAGAAATGAGTTGATTTTGTCTCTCAGAGTGATTTGATGCTGTAGAGGACTGCTGGATGCTACCCCAGATTACACCATTCTGAGGCTGTGGGCAGCCAAGAACAAACAAAGCATCAAAACACAACACCGTTTTCCTATTTAATAGGATACCATGTAAAGCAGTTACTAATGAGATATAATGTTAACATACGGTGTTCAGAAGGATGTCATAGGTAAGTCCATCAAGCCCCAGCTGCTCTCATGCTACCAAAAGATAAGTGAATTAGAGTGCTAGGGGCACCACAGGGTATGACGAGCAGACTTAGTGAATTCACACGACATACAACTGCACGCATCCAAGTTTCTTTCTGCAGTCTTTCAACTGGGGATAAGTGCTGGGCAAACTGCTGTTCCTTCCTATGAAACCTGTCAAGGGTCGATCAACAAGATTGTTCCTCCAAAGGGGAAAGAGCAGTGTGATTTTCCATGGTCTCCACTTCTGAACTTAGTTTTGTGACCAAGGGTCACTCTTATACCAAATATTCTGACCTTAATTGAGGCTGGGATTTGATATAATGGTTAAGATGTTTACCTCAAAGGCACAAGGTACTGGGTTTGATTCTCATTTCTGGAAGGAAAATTGGCTAGGCTTAAAATGGCCCAAAAGAGCAGCTAGCCTAGTATTTGTCTATGAACCTATGAAAGAAAGACAGTAGCGCAACAGTCTGCACCAGTAAGTCAAGCCTAGCACTAGCATACACATTTTAAAAGCAGAGGGAGCTTTAAACAGTATATTGACTGAATTTGTTGCATCCTTCACAAATTCCAAGGAGTCACTGCTTGCATGAACAAACAAACAATAATCCTATGCATAAGTATAACTTTAACACGGTCACATTAAATTCAATGTGTTTTATTAAAACATATGTTTTAACTATATAAACAACAGTTTCACTCTGGATTGAGTTTTCTTTTATTTATTTGTTAACTGGATAACCAGATCATATAAACAGCAGTCTGACAGTTTAGCTCAGAGGATTAAGGTTACAAGCTACTAGCAAACCATATCTTGCAGTCCTTAACTCCCTTCTCCCTTCAGCCAGAATATTTGACTAGTCTGCAACTGAGCAAATAACTTAACCAGCCAAAATAAAATAAAATAAAAACAGAATCCATATGTTCAAGGATGAATTGGACAAATAATCAGTGAATCCAACAGTTTCTAACAATAACGTCTCACACACACACACGCAAACACACTGGTTTTATAACTAATGGACTGAAGCTGAGCCTTAGGCTTTATGGTTTAGAAATTGAAAGTGTCCACAAGTCTGAAACGGTGTTGGCAAAAAAGAGAATCCCCTACACACACACACACACACAAATTACAACTGTCAGCATAGAAATGTAATGCACTATAGAAGAAAAAGCAAGTTAAATTTACTATGACAACAAGATATTCTTCTTATCAAGATACTAAGATCCAAAGTCCATTAACATTCATGGTCTGAGGCAAACAAGGTAGCAATGCAAATATGAGGACATTCTAATTGAGTAGTACAGAATATGCTAAAGTACAAAGGTTACCTGCCACAAAGAGATTAATCACATCATCCATGTCTCTGTGTATTTCGGTTTTGGTTACGTCTCTGTGTATTCAATATCAGATATTTTTACAGAGCCAACACACAGTATATCAACATAAAAATGGAGACAGAAAACCATATTCTTAAAATCAAAATAACTACTTTATTTAAGAAGTATAACTAGAAACAAAAGGTTTAACATGAAGATACAGAATTAATAGCAACAAATATCTGGCTCATGCGGTCTCGTCACAATCATCCCAATAAGGTAAAAATCTATTTAACAGCTTATTTTAACTATCACACTTCCACTCCAGTTGCATTATGTCTATATCATATATTACTGAACTTCCTCACTGATTATTATTCCATGATGTCCCCTGGAATCACATCCAGAATACACCTTACGAAACTACCACTTCCTCACATTATTTTTATCTATCAAAGAAGATCAGATGGCTGTGTGTTCTATCCCCATACCATGCTCATGGATTCACATTGCAATACAGACACTGCAATGCAGAATAAATGGAGGTGTGCACCCCTAAGGTGCTGACTTTTGGATGAGGCAGTAAAGTGAGGTCCATTTCCCTGAAATGGTGGTAGGTCAGCTGGAAGTAAAACATCTAACAGCTACTATAGTAAAAATAGGGGCATTTCTCTGGTGTCTTGGTCAGTATGAATATCATCTCAGTGTGATTAATATAACTAGTAAAACTAATTAAGCAGGCATACACGTACATAGCCCTAAACTAATCATTTTATCTTCAAATGGTTTCTGCACATTTCTTTTTCTAAACAATGCTCCTTATGGGATTTTGATGACATTCTGTGGTATGCGAAAGTCATTTTTTAACCATGCCCCCATTTCTTGTGAGGAATACATACTGAGTAAAATGCCTTATATTTTCTATCCTGCAAAGTATTAGTTGGGGCCTCCTACTACCAAACAACATATAGCCTACATCATTTGGAGTTTCCAGATGAGGTCTCATAAGATAGTTATACAAAGGAAAAATAGCTTCTTTTTTCACTGATGATATCTCTTATTGCTGCCTTCTTGAATATATATTTACATCTTACAGGATCAATGAGTACTATTTAGGGAAATTTAATATAATCTGAACTCACTAGTAAAATAGGATTGACAAGATCCTATTTAATCAAATGTTGTGTTTCAGTTTTTATTAGTTCTGATGTGGGACTTGGGTCAGAGCTAGTGTAAAGGTCTTTGGCTGGTTTCAATTTTACTTATTTTTTAGTTAAGTGTTTGTACAGGAAAAGCTGCAAGTTAAGTTTTGAGTTGTATATAATGTGTATTTCGGTTTTCTGTAGCAAAATGCTGCAAATGTGGTATGAGAACAGTTTTGTTTATTTCAGTATTCTCTTACTCTGCAATGGTGCAACAATGGCTTGGGTATATATAAGTAAGGCAGTGTAAGTGGCAATGTCCCCCACACGAGATATACAGAGAGTCTTGCACCCATGAATATAAATATCCCATGTGTTTTGGGCATTTCCATAATTTGTGGCTTTATATATATTTGTTTTGATTACGGTGGTTTACACATTTATGGATTCCAACAGGTGACATACATTTAACTGATACCGCTACACTAATCTATTTATATTTCTGCATTTACTAGTATGCTAGCCTGTTTTCTCTATTTCTCTCTGAATTTTAATTACAAAAAATATTACTCAGCCTTTTGCACAGTCTTAGTAAACATCTCTCCATTTCTCCAGCTATGCCATGTTCATGCATATTCTGTCTATTACAGATTATTTGGCCAATTAGTCATTAAATATACAGATAATGGCCTTGGCCATCAATTTTACTGAAGCTTTGTATGCCACAAACTGAAGATGTACCTGGCTTTACTACAACAAAATTGCCAGATTTGATTGCAAAAATCCTTTCCAGACCCACAACTGTTTAGCAATAAAACACGTAACAGGCTTGAATTTCTTCACCACCTATCTTATACCCTGCTCATCTTATCCCACAAAATCATCTATATCCCATTTGCCTTCCCAGGAATTAGCCCCATACTTCAATAATATCTACCAAACCAACCCCTTTGGTCAAATGATAAACAACTGCTTACCATCTACAAACCACAAAGTGCTGCTGGGGTCAGTCTCTATTCCAATAATGTAGCTAGAACTTGGAATAAAATTTCTGTATCAATCAGGTTCATCTCACACCTTCATCTTTTAAACCATTACTAAAAGATTTCCTCTCTGCATCCTGGCTTTGTCCTTGCTCTTAATCTGGGACATAGCTTCTCCTAACATCCTTTGTAACTTCCTTATACCTCTCTTTAAAGCACTAAATCACTTAACCGGCTTATCCCCTTCTAATATTTCACTTTATTGTAGTACTTAAACTACTGTACTTACTTCATATTAGCACAACCAACTTAGAATTGTATTGCTACTTCCCTATTAACACTTAAATTTGCTTATCCCCTCTAATACCTCACTCTAACATAGTTCTTAAATTAGTCCTACCTACTTATACACCACTAGTCCATCTGTAAATTCTCAATACAGTGCTTGTATATTAATGTTTGCGAATATCAGTACAA